>NW_005841830.1:59767-67009 GCF_000455745.1 Alligator sinensis
AGGAATGCCCACCCCAACAAAATGAATATTTTCCTTGATTAAAGAAGGCTGGAAACTATTTCATGTATTAGGCACTCAAGTATGATCTGATTTCACTTTGCTCAAGTCCCTCAAAAAATATTAACATACCTACTTTTGTAATAAGCCTTGCCATAAGGCTAAGTCTCAAAGGGCGCATCTACATGAGACACTATGTTGCTGTAGCAACAAGCTACATAGTCAAAGCTTGTTGCTATGGAAACATGGCATTGGCAGGCATGAACTGTGATGCCAATGCTACTGTGCAGTAGCAACAAGCTACTGTGCAGTAGTTCATTGCTACTGAGTAGTAGTGCCAGAAACGACCTATGTGGCATTGGGACTGTGCAATAATGTCGGTTACTGTGCAGGGACTTAGTATGTGGGTCAATAAAATCACACTTGGGTGCATAATCCACTTGCTTAAGCAAGTACTAAATGACTACACGGCAACAACTGCAGTCTGGGGCACATATAAATGCACCCAAAAAGTACCAAATAGGAGGAGGACCCATCCACCTTCTTTTAGATAGTTTTCAGTCCTTAGGTACCTAACAAGTGGAACAGAATCTGACCCAAAATGTTCAACCCTTACTTCCAAATATCAGAGGACAAAAAGTTTCAACTTATGTACATTATTTAATACAAAAGCTACTACTATATTCTTTTAACTTCTTATTTTACTCTGTCAAAATAATCCTCAACTGTCACTGTCACACAAAGGAATCTTCTCCTCCCTCTGTAACTGCTGCTGATATGCTTCTGCCATTCAGTATAATAGTTGTTCCTAAGATGGTGTCTCTGAAACATTCCCAAAAGAACTGATCTATAAGAGGAGAGGCTGTTTACTACAAAATGCATCTCTTATACATTAGGAATGCATTAGAAAAACTTGACTTCCCTTGCTGCAAATACAGACCAAATTCAGTCATGCTGCTTGCTTTTACTGCTCTGCTTGAAGTGGTAGTGCAGTATAGAGCAAAGGTGATGGTAGTTATAAGAGGATCACGGCCTTTTTTGGGGGGAGAGGGGAATGGTTAAGCATCCAACACCTTGTGCCAATACAAAGGTTTTCTATCAGTAAATTAGTCTGGAAATCTAACAAGAACAGTCATATCTAATTAGTACTACTGGCTGCATTCAGCTAGGCCAGCCAGACTCATGCTGTTTCCCATTTCCACTCCCAGATTAAATGAAAAAGTACACAGCAACACTAAAATGAAGCGAGAACCAAGATAAGCAGTTTCTAAGGGATACTCCATGCTTCAGAGTGTAAACTAGACATGAACCTGGGAGTTAGGAAAACTGTTTCCTTATGACCAAGTTATTTCATTACAAATGTTTGTTGCAACTGCCTGTAACTGGTCTACACTGTCAACTCAGTATGTGAGGTCCACTAGCAATAGGATTGGCCTGCCTAAAGGCTTCTCCCATCTCTACTCCACCTCCAATCTCCATGCCATGACTTGATCTTAATGCAGAGTTCTTAAAGAGGCTGATGACAGGACACGGGATGGCCACTTCCAGATGTCCCAATATGGTACATGGTGTCCCAGATTCATACACTGCCCTCCATGGGAAGATTTGTCCCTCAGGACTACCTCTCAATTCAAGCTATAAGAGCATTCATTGTGATCTCCAACCTCCCCCATAGCCATGCTCATACCTTGCTGGTGTTATTAAGTATTGCACTTAGGAGGCTTCTTGCCTTACTAATGTTGGACCTGTCATGGTCTGCAATACTTGTTGGGGTTTTACCCATCCACTAGCCTCTACCCCCTTTATCTAGCTAGGATCTTTCCATCAAAGGCCCACTCTGTCAGGGTCCAGCTTAGGAGCTCTAGCCCCACCCAGTCTCCAACCTTTCTCTGGCCTTTGCCCTGCCCTGGCAGGGCACTACACCTTCTTGCATGTCATAGGTGCCTCACCGTGGCCTCCATACTCCCATACAGCAACACTGCCAGTTTATCTGAATAAGTCCAACCTAAAATACAGGCTGCCACCTTACATAACCCTCTCCCTTTCCCAGGATTAAATATAAAGGAGTCAATGCACACACAACATGGGAAAAAAATGGAAAAAGAACACTACCCCTTTAAGGGAAATCCTCTCACTCATAGCATTAAAGCGTAACAGGCTAGATTGGGACCGCTGCTGCTGGCATCTCTTCACAGGCTTATAGCATCTGAGCTGCTGAAGTTCCCAGCAAGGCAAGATCTCCTGCATCCCTGCATGGCCCCAAGAGTCTTTGTTCACTCTGCTGGCTGGACCTCTAACTTGCACCCTGCTTTTGGCTCACTGCTACAGGTCTTCTGTCTTCTCTCCCTCCTCCTCCCCCCTGCTGAGTAACAGGGTTAAGGTTTCCTGTTACACTGCCTTTAAAGTTTCAGTATAGTTGCTCCTGTCAAAGACAAGAATAATATACTACATGAACCATGGAATTGACCATGCATGACATTTCTTATATTCCTGTGTTTAAAAGATCAGCTTTTTTCAGACTTCTGGTAGAGCTGGGTTTATTTTAGAAGATGACTTGAGAGAAATTCCTCGATCCAAATCTATCCATTCCACTTGCAACCCTTGTCAAACCCAGTTCACTATCCCTTTCAGCCTCCTCTCTGCCATTGTGTGACAAGTCATGGTGTGCCACAGGGTCATGGGCTTAGGCCCATCATGAAAAAACTAGAAGCCTTCCTTAATAAGGGAGGCCACTGGGACACACTGATTTCTTGGGACAGCTAAAAATAAAAAAAAAGAATGGGAGTAATGTCGTAGGTTAATAACAAGGGATCTGGAGGGGACACTGAGCAGAGAGCCCTGGCCAGTACCCAGTGCCCCCTGAATGAGTCAAGGGAGCCTGTGAAAGTCAATCAGTGAAACTCTGCTCGGAGATGTAAGCAAAAGAGTGAAAGGAAGACAGACCCACACTTACTGGGCAATGGCTCCATGGAGGAAACACCAACTGAGGTCCTTCATGTCTCATGGGATCAAGGTGGAATAAAGATCTGGCCACCAGGGAGCCTTGCCCCTGATCTTGCCTAGGGTGTCCCGCCACTTGCTGTCAGTGCGGGACCCAAAGATGGGTTGATGGATTGTGCAGAGCATGAACATCTAAAGATGGCAGCAGTGGACTGGTCAGAGGTGGACCAGCATTTTCTCTCCCACCCTGCTGAGGTGGTGGGGTGGGGAGCACCATGCGGCCTGCTGAGGCAGTAGCTCTGTGACTAGTTCCAGAGGACTGGGGGATACTAAGGGAGTGGGGACTGCCTTAGTAGTCTGGGAAATGGTTAATATAGCTAAGGGCAGTAGGTACCAGGATAGCCTTTCCATCCTAGAGTAAGTGGCAGGGAATACGCTGTGTGATCCACTCCATGCACTCGGCCTGTCGCTGGTAGATGTTGTAGAGTTTTGGTACCCTATATGTGGGTACCTTGCCCCCCCAGCTACATCAGGGTGAGACCCAGTCTCGGTGCCACCTACATGGTCTGGGTGCTGCCCTTTCTCTCCTGCCATGTGTTTGATATTGTTGTTGGGGATGCAGTTTCCTGTCAGCGACCCAAGGGGTTCTCTTCACTGGGGTGTCTTCATGGGCCTCCAAACCTCCTCTTTACCCCACCCTTACCATGTCCTTGGCCTGGGTAGATGCTGCTCCCTGAAGGTCTTCCCTCACTGCCCACCTTGAAAAGGACGGGCTTTCCTGGCCATCAACCTTTAAGGGGTCCTGCCCTCATCTCTGGGTCGGCTTCCCCACTTCTGGAGAAATAAACCTGCCCTGTCCAGGGCCAAACTATAACTTAAACTGAAATGTCCAGCTCATGCTTGCATGGCTCTCAAGATTCCCTCTCTCAGAGCCCTCGATCCCCTGGGGAGACTCATCCATCCCCTTTTCTCATAGTAGGTGAGGAACAGGTAACCATCCAGCTCCTCTGGTGTCACCTCCTTGGGGCCCAGCCAACCTGTGGTCCAGTCATCCTGGTCCTTCCAGCCAGTGTCACCTACTTCCCCCTTCTGGGGGCTTGTGATCCCCCATGCTCTGCCCACAGCAGGGCTGTCTGAGGATGCCTGTAAGCTTGAGGAGCCGTCCCCATTCACAGTGCCCAACACCCTGGTTGGAGCCCTGCTACTCCTTGGAGGCACCCCTTGCTCCTGTCAGCCCCCTAGGCTGCCCTCTGCCTCACTGGTTGGGGTCTTCCAGCAGGCGCCTGGCTCCTTGTTGAGGCAGCTAGGGTTGGAGCCCACTGGCTCTGAAGCCAGCATCTCACAGCCAGCTTTCTGCTCCCAGCTTCCTAGCACCGGCTCAGCTGGTTCCCCAGCTGGCTTTTGAGCAGCCCACACTGCTTGGAAGCCATACCCCCAGCATTTGCCAATACACAGGCTCAGGCAGCTGCAGAACTGCCAAGCCTGCATTTGTGTCTCCTCCCAGCTGCCGCTCATCCCGGCTCCTAAGGTAAGTGCCGGGGCATTTTGTTTGGGGGTCTGGGCCACACTGCAGGGGCTTCCATCTCCCCCCCCCCCCCCCCACACACACATATCCCCGCCTCAAGATGCCACTAGGCACTTTTCCATCATTACCTGGTGCCAAATATATGAGTGGTGATACTTCCTTCTGAGGGACTTGAGGATTTCCGGTGTGTCTCTTGAATGGCACTGGGACAGAAAATCAGCTACTATATTATTTTTCCTGGGTTTGTATTCTGTGCTGAACTGGAATGGCTGCAATGCCAAAGACCAACATGTTATCTTAGCAATATTGGTTCTGGCCAACTTCAGCCATTTCAAGGGAGTGTGGTCTGTTATAAATGAATTGTCTGCTAAGTAAATAATATCGGATGTATTCCACCACTCACTTCAGGGCCAAGCATTCCCTCTCAATGGTAGCATACCTTCTCTGCTCTCTCTACCTTCCTGGGATAAGACTGCTCCCAGTGCTTGGCCTGCTGTGTCAACTAACAGGATAAACAGTACTGAAAAATCCCGTGTGTGTAGTACCTCCCTGAAGAGGGCCCATTTGACTTCCTCAAAGGCCTTCCTTTGTTCTTCCTCTAGTTTTATGGTTCTGTTCCCCTTCCCTTTGATTGCATTTGTGAAGGGGGCTGTGAGCTCTGCAAAATGGGGAATGAACTGACTATAGTAGCTGGCCAGGCCCAGGAATGTCCACATTTGTTTTTTCATCTGTGGGTTATATTTCTGTATAGCAGCCACCTTATCAACCAGTGGTTTAATTTGGCCTTGCCCCACCAAAAACCCGAGGTATTTTGTCTCGGCCTAGCCCAACACACACTTCTTGGGGTGGGCTATTAGGCTTGCTTGCCTCAGCTCCTGTAGCACCGCCTGAACTGCATGTACATGCTGGCCCCATGTTCCGGTATACACCACAATATCATCAATATAGGTGGCCACACACTGATGATGAGGAGCCAGTACCCAATCCATCAACCTTTGGAAGGACGCTGCTGCCCCACTGAGACCAAAGGGCATCCTGTAGAACTTGCATAGTCCTCATGGGGTCCCAAATGCTGCCTTGGCCCTATCTTCTGGATGCAAGGCTTTTTGCCAATACCCCTTGGCCACGTCAAAAGTGGATATAAACCATGCCTGACCTATTCTTTCCAACAATTCTTCCACTTGGGGAATAGGAAAAGTATCACATTGCGTGATGGCATTGAGTTTGTGGAAGTCAATACACAACCGCAATGTCCCATCAGCCTTTGAGACCATTACTATTGGCCTACCTCAGGGATTCCAGGACTCCCTGATAATTCCTTGTTGCAGCATTTTCCTTATTTCTTCTTTTATTACTGGATACCAATGGTAGGGTATCTGCCTCCACCTTTCCTTTACTATGGCTCCTTTGTGTGTCACGATATTATGGATTACACCTTGGGCCTTCCCTGGTATCCCACTGAATGCATCAGCAAACTCATGCACTATTTTTGCCAGTTGTCCCCTCTGCTCCACCATGAGGCCTCGACCCTCAGAGACTCCTTCCCCTGTCGGCTCATCTAGGGCCCTCCCCAGGTCCTCTCTTTCTGGGATGGGCATTGATAGAAACTCTTCCAGCTCACACCACTGCTTCAGCAGGTTAACATGATAGATTTGTCTTTCTCATCTATGTCCAGGTCACAGTACCTCATAGTTGACCAGGCTGACTCTACAAATGATCTGAAAAGACCCTTGCCAACAAGTCAGGAACTTGTTTGTGGAGCTAGGTAGCAGTACTAGTACCTTTTGTCCTACTTGAAACTCGTGCTCTCTCATGTTCTTATCATACGGCTGTTTTTGCTGCTTCTGGGCCTCCCTCAGGTTGTTCCCGGCCACCCTGTTTGCTTTTCACAGCGTCTCCCTCAGTGTCTGCACGTACTGAGATGGCAGGGTCTTCTCGTCCCTCTGTTCTCTCTCATCCTTCCCGAAACCCAACAATTTCTATGGCAAACAGAAGCAGGGGAATCAGCAGGTCCCTACACCATGGGTTTTGCTGTATGCAGCGCCGGACCATGGCCTCAAGGGTCCCATTAAATCACTCCACTAGGCCATTTGTCTGGGGGAGATATATTGACATACATAGGTGCTTTATGAATAGGACCCAACAAAGGCCTTTCATTATGTGCGACAAAGTTCATACCCTGGTCTGTAACAATCTCACAGGGCAAACCCACGCAAGAGACCCATTGAAGGAGCTCCTCTGCTACTCAAGGGCCTGTCACTGATCTAAATGGAATGGCTTTTGACTAATGTGTTGCATAGTCATAAATACTAGTGTGATCTGGTGACATCCAGATGACTTGGGCAGCAGGCCCACAATGTCCAACGCTGCCCATGCAAAAGGTTCCCCAATAAGAGGCATGGTCTGGTGTGGCACTCTGGGGGGTTTCTTTAAGCTTACCTGCTGGCACTCTGGGAAGGAGGTGCAGAATTGTTCCACATCCCAGTAGAGATGTGGCCAGAAGAATCTGTCCATTAACCTGGCTATTGTCTTCTCTCATCCCAGGTGTCCCCCAAAGGGGTTGCTATGAGCCAGTCATAGTAGATTCAACAGTTGTAATTGGGGCACAAGGACATGGGCCACCTGCTGTGCCCCACCCCATCCCATCATGATGCGGTACAGTAGTCCCTTCCTCACCTCACAACGGGGTAGCTGGTCACAAAGTTTTGGGCGTACCACTTGCTGGTTATGCCTGGTGACTTCCATCTCCCAGATGGCCTGAAATGCAGGCTCTTCCTGCT
>NW_005841830.1:67040-114033 GCF_000455745.1 Alligator sinensis
ACTGGGCTCCAGTAGCAATAGACTCCAGGTCCCGAAAGGCTCCTCCATCTTCTCCCTCATCTTCTAGGGCCTCTTCTCCTATCAGTCCTCTATGCCAGCCTCCCCGGGACCAGTTATCCTCCAGAATCTCATAGATCTCTGGCCAATCCCAGCCCAGGATCACCTAGTAGGGTAGGTCTGAAGATATTTCCACTGGCATTTCCCTGGTGACCCCATTCACCGTCACGTGGACTTTCTGTCTAGGGTAAATAGAGGCCTGCCCCTGCAAGCAAAGCATCTTAATGGGGGTAACCTCGGTACCTTCTTTTCGAGAAACCAGGTTGGCCTTGATCAACGTCTGGTCGCACCCTGTGTCAAGGATGGCATGAACTGCTCACCCTGCCACCACTGCCATCACCGTGGGTTTATCTCATTGGATGGCTTCCTTTGTAATGCCCAGGCTGCAGTCCATCATCTCCACTGCAGGGCGCTCCTGTAGCATGGGACAGTTACTTCAGCTGTCTCTTTGCCCCTCCAGTTCCAGGGCCATGAGCTGTGGATTCATCATGCACTCTCGTGCAAAGTGGCCTCTCTTCCTGCAATGGAAGCAAGTTGATCCCAACAGTGGGACCTGGCTGGGCATCCTACCTTCCCTGTCCCCTTGCCTCTCACTTGGTCTGGTGCTCACTGATGCCCCCAGCTTGTCCCCCTTTTCCCGGGGAGTCTCATTCTGAGCACAATCGAAATCCTCTGCCAACTGCAGTGCCTCCTGCAATGATTTGGGGTGATGTTGCTGCACCCACCTATGAGTATTCTCCTCCAAGTCTATGAGGAATTGTTCTAAAAGGAAGGCATCCATAATCTCCTCTGGGGATGCCTGAGCCAGCTGGATCCATAGTCCCTGGATGTCTGTTAATTTCTGGAGGAGGACCTGGAGGGGGCTTGTCCTCCATCTTCTTTCATGCATGGAACATCTGGCATTAGCACTCAGGAGTAATGTCCAGGTGGTATAGGATCTGCTCTTTTACACAGTCATAGTCTTGGGCTGTGAGGCATGACAATGCCCTATAGGCTGCCTGCACAGGACCTACCAACAACACTCCAAGCTTCACAGGCCACCTGGATTTGTCATGGCCCATGGCCACAGCAGCCTGCTCAATGCTTTCCAGGAACACTTTGGGGTCATCATCAGAAGTCATCTTCAGGATCCTCAAGTCTACTATGTTCTGACTCATCAACTCCTGTTGTTTCATCATCTGCTCATCCAAGGCTATCAGTCTGTTTGCCTGCTACTGTTGTTGTTGCAGGATCTGTGCGACCAGGTTCAGGGTCTTCTGCATGGCCTCCATCCCTGCCATCGGCCCTGCCTGGCCTTCCATCACATTAATTGGCCCTGGGGTAGATTCTTTGTTTCCAGCCAATGCACCAAATTGTTGCTGGTATGTGTTGTAGGGTTTTGGCAACCTCTTTGTGGGTACCTTGCCCCCCAGCAATGTCAGGGTGAGACCCAGTCTTGGTACCACCTAGATGGTCTGGGTGCTGCCCCTTTTCTCCTGCCATGTCTTTGATGTTGTTGTTGGGGCTGCAGTTCCCTGTTGGCAACCCAAGGGGGTCTCGTCCCCGGGGTGTCTTCATGGGGCTCCAAACCTCCACTTTACCCCACACTTACCACATCCTCATCCTGGGGAGATGCTGCTCCCTGGAGGTCTTCCCTCACTGCCCACCTTGGAAAGTACAGGTCTTCCTGGCCATCAATTTTTCAGGTTCCAGCCCTTGTCTCCAAGTCAGCTTCCCCTCTTCTGGAGAAATAAACCTGCCCCGTCCAGGGCCAAACTGTTACTTAAACTGAAACGTCCAGCTCATGCTGGTGGGGCTCCCAAGATTCCGTCTCTTAGGGCCTTTGATCCCCTGGGGAGACTCGTCCATCCCCTTTTCTCATAGTAGGCATGGGTACAGGCAACCAGCCTCTACCAGCTCCTCTGGTGTCACTTCCTTTGGGCACAGCTGACCTGTGGTCCAGTTGTCCTGGTCCTTCCAGCTAGTGTCACCTACTTCCCCCTTCTGGGGGCTCATAATCCCCTGTGCTCTGCCTGCTGAAGGGGTGTCTGAGGATGCCTATAAGCTTGAGGAGCCATCCCCAGCCACGGTGCCCAAGCCCTTGGTCAGAGCCCTGCTGTTCTCTTGCGGTTTCCTTTGTGGTTGTTGCTCCTCCATGGGGATACCTTACCCCTGTTGGACCCCAAGGCTGCCCTCTGCCTCACTGGTTGGGGTCCTCCAGCAGGCACCTGGCTCCTTGTTGAGGCAGCTAGGGCTGGAACCCATCAGCTCTGAAGCGAACGTCTCGCAGCTAGCGTTCTGCTCCCAGCTTCCCAGCGCTGTCTCAGCTGGTTCCCCAGCCAGCTTTTGAGCAGCCCACACTACTCAGAAGCCACGCCTCCAGCATTTGCAATATGCAGGCTCAGGAAGCTGCAGAACTGCTGAGCCTGCATTTGTGTCTCCTCCCAACTGCCGTTTGTCCCGACTCCTAAGTTAAGTGCTGGGGTGCATTGGTCAGGGGCCCAGGCCACAATGGGCGGCTTCTGCCTCCCTTCTCAAACAACCAGTACAGAGGGATCTGCTTACCCCTACCTGGCATAATCCAAGAGGTCTCCAATACAAGGTGTGTTGGCCAGGACTGTACTCTGGTACATCCAGGGCACCTCCATCACTGGTACCACCAGCTTTGGGTTTTTCAGCAGGGGCTCAATGAGGAAGTTGGAACCCCTGGGTGAACATGTCTGGGAATCTGGAAGCAGAAACCAGCCTTAAGACTCTGAGGAGGTCCTGGTAGAAATACAGAAGGTAGAAAAGCTGCCAGTCACATCATAACCCTCAGAGGTGGTGAAGGAAGGTGCGGCCAGTCAGGCACCATATCACCTGGTTACTGGCACTGTACATGAACCTGTGTAGGGCTTGAAAGTGATAGGTGTGGATCTGTTGGTGGAAGCAGCCCAGGCCTTTTCTGCCTTCCCACATGGAGAGGCTCAGGACACCTGCAGAGACTCAGTGCTATACTGGCCAGAAAAAAACTCAAGTGCCCATTTCTGGAGACTGGCTAGGAGCTCCAGAGGTATAGCCAGTGTATTGATGTGGTGACAGAACACAGACAGGACCAGCTGGTCAGTGCCCAGCACCCACCCATGAAGGGAAGAGACACTGCAGCAAGCCCACCCATGCCTGCAGCCACTCAGACACCCTGGCCTCTAGCTAGTGCCAGTTCTCCAGTGAAGAGTGGTGACAGAGGGACAAGCAGATCCCCAGATAAAGCAATAACCCCACACTCATTGGATGTTCTGAAGCATAGATGAGATGATCCCACCTGCCACCCATCACCCACTGTCAGGCAAAAGCTTCTGACCCATTTCACCTGGGCAGAGGAGGCTGCCAAGTAGATGAATTGGTAACTCTCCTCCTGCACCGGGTCACTCAGGTCCTGGACAGTGAGGAGTACATCAGTGGCACATACTGACAAAACCATCTTTGTGGCCAGTGCCTTCAGCACAAGCCCAGCCACCCATTTTTGCATGAAACAGAGTAATGACTGGAGGACAATGGCATAGAGTTGGCTGGACAGTGGACAACCTTGATGCATTCCCTGCCCAAACAGGATGGACTCCAGTTGAGCTTGATTGTACTCTCTGTGGAGATCTACAACACCTGGAGAAACCGCATGAAGCATGGACCAAAGCCAAATGGCTGTGCCTGTAAGGTACTCCTGAACCTCCCTGTCAAACACCTTCTCCTGGTCAAAGGATAGGAGGGTGCATTACACTCCATCCCTGTGAGCAAACTCAAGGAGGTCCCACACCAGGTACAGGTTGTCAAAGATGGACCACTCTGTAACTGTGTACATCTGGTCAGGGTGAATCTCATTCACCTGCATGGACTTCAGTTGCAGTAAGATGGCTTTTGCTCTGACCTTATAATCCATGGAGAAGAAACAAGACAGGGTACCAGTTCCTCAGGTTACAGGGGTCTCCCTTCTTGAGCAGCAAGATCAGGACAGCTCTCCTGCACTGATTTGGGCCCATTGGTGTGGCAGTCCCCTCAGGGACTTGCCCTGCCATGGGAGTCAAGGTGGGAAGGGTTAAGGTGAGATATGGGAGGGGGAGCTGTGAGCTCTCCTTCTGTCTTCGGGGGAAGAAAGTGGCTTGCTGTGGTGGGGGGGAGTCTAGAGTGTCTCCTTTGGCTGCACTGCATAGGGAGGCTGTATGGCGGGGGGCGGTGACGGACTGGGGCTGGGGTGCTAAAATGCAAGAAGATAAACAAAGACAATCAGGAGTGGGTGGGTGGGGAAAGCACACTGCTGGCTTACTCAGCCATTCACAAAGCCCTGGGATAGGGGGAGTGGAGCACAGGGCTCACCACAGGAAGGTATATTCAAGGATTGCTGCTGGAGCAGCTTAACAGGCAGTCAGGTGGTGTTGTTCATGAAGGGTTCCCACTGGCATTATGGGGTCCCCTGTCACTGCAGACATCTGTGGCAGCAGATGGTGGCTGATGAAGGGTGAGGCAGTAGGCCTTCCCTTCTGTTGAGAGGGGAGGGGGGCTTTAGGTCTAGATGAGGCAATGGCAATGGTGATGGTGATGGAGGAGAGCAGGTGCCTGCAGCTGCTCAGCAAGGAACCTGCTGTTCCCTGGCCCAGCAGCAGTCAGGGGAAAGTGGTGGCTCCCCCTTGTGATTACAGGATGCTGGGCAATGTAGACCTATGGTTAGGGACCTACCCAAATCACAGTGAAAGTGCTCTGTGTAGCGGCTCCTTTAATCTTGCTCTTTTTGCCATGCATCTTCTCCCCACTGTTGATTGCCTGAGGGCCCTTATTGGCCCCACTGCTCACCGCTTCTGCTGATCACTCAGGAGGCAAAAACTGTGGCATATTTAAAATAGCATTTTTTGCCTCCTGGCCAATCATCAGCAAGCAGTGAATGTTTGCCAATGGGGCCCCTCCGCCAATCAGCAGCAGGGGGGTGGGGGGCCCATGGTGAAAAGGGCAAGATTGAATGATCCACTGTACAGCATACTTTCACCATAATTTAGGTAGGTCCCTACCTATGGTCTGACCTGGTAAATGGCAACACTTATGTTTTTATGCAACTCCCCTCTCTCTCCAAGTAAAACTAGTTACATTCAAGTGTCCCAGCCCTTTGGATCTGGAAAAAAAATTGTTACAGTTTTTATTTCCATTCTTGTCAAAACTAATTGTCTCAATATTATTGTGTAATCGATTACGCTAAAATATGCATAATTTAATGTGATGATCACATCCAGGGTGGGAGTGGGGGGGGGGGGGGGGGGGAAAGGGGAAAGGGGCACAGCCGGGGGGGGGGGGGGGGGGGGGGGGTAGGGAGAAGGGATAATGGAGTATTCTTTCTTTGGCCACAGAATCCCATATAAGACAATTCTAGTTTGTGTTCTCACCCCTCTTTCTCCACCACTCAAGGAACCAGTGGTGACACATAGGGGGTGCACAGGGGTGCACGTGCACCCCCTGAGAGTGCCAGTGCACCCCCTGACAAGCCGTGCTTGCCATTTCATGATGGGCAGGGAGGGCAAGTGGGAGAGTCAATGTCCTCCCTGCAAGCACTGGTCAATAGTTCCGATAACTGTGGCCACTTCTGGGAGCGGCTTCAACAATCTGCTGGTGCTTGCTTCCAGAAGCAGCCACAGCCACAGCCACTCCTGGAAGCGGTTGCAGTGATTGGACCACCTCCACAGCCCGCAGGATTGGTCCCCACCCCGGTGGGTGGGATTGGTCGCAGAGGGGCACTAAGGCAGCACCAGTTGCCCATGCAGGGAACTAATTTTGAGCCACAGATACTTTTGCTCTGAATAACAATGACTTGTTCATACAATACTACTTGACTATATTTGTGGCATTATTAGTGCACCAGGAAACAATTTTGACTTGAACTGAAGAATGTGTAAGGGGTATTTCAAGGCCCCTATTAAGTAGACACTTTAATTGTTCTTTCAGTGGATGATAAATGGCAATGACACACAAAGAAGGCTGCTTCTGCTTCTATCCCAAACTTGGATTGTCCTGTATCACTCGATCTTATATTTATTCATAGCCAATGCAGACTAACTTACTGACCTTTTATCCTTCTTTGCCAGTTGGTATAAAAGTAGCTATGAAACTGGAGATAAAAGAAAAGATTAAAATTTTAAGCTCCAATTTATCAGTCATTCATATGGCACATACATTATAGGGACACAGTGCATCATACAGTACAAACACACTTTATGCTAGAATTATAGTGGGATATTAAAGACACAATTTATGGGGGCTGATTCATTAACTGAAAGAGGCTGCCCTTGCTAAACAGAAGCAAAAAAGGTAAGACAGGCATGAGCAAACAGTATTATCTTCCACAAGGGGGAAAAATAACTTCCTCCAGGAAATTTGGTATGAAAAAGATAAAATTGATATTGGCATCATCTTTATTCTCTGGAACTTGAGACACATTCTGTCTATTCCATAACCATAGTCCAATAACTACTTTAGTGCTGCTATACTGCCCAAGTAATCCCTACTCAAGAGTATAGCATTAGATACCTTTCATGAATGATTTTCATTAAAACTAAAAAAAAACCAGCTTCAGGTAAATGAGAAATAGCAGTATAACTTAGGGTTGGGGGAGGTGGCTCGGGAGACCCCAGAGAAACAGACTGCCTTTGGGATAGGTACAAAAATAGCTACTACTGCAGCTGGCCATGCCACCATACTCCAATTTTAACTGCTTGCCCCATTGCTCCTCTGATGAGAAATAACCTCATGCTTTGGTTTAAAATCTGACTGCACACTTAAGAAACATTCTAAGACTGTCATTTTCATTAACATTTCTATTTTTTATTTCACCAACACCAACCAAGATCCAGACCTCTAGTTTCCTGGGTCCACATGCACTGTTTGCCTTAGCAAGTTTAAAATCTAAACAGAAAAACAGGGGGTAGGGTAACAGAACCCTCATGGGGTTTTTTTCAGAAGGAAAAAATAAGACCCAGACAGTAAAGGAAAAACTAAGTGAGATTGCCTGCCTCCAAAATGGTGATTCAAAATAAAAGTTAGATATTTAGCCTCCCTCTAGACTGAATGGGGAGAAGTATACATCTCTGAAGGGCAATTTCGTTTCCAAACATTAAGCAGGATGGGAAAGAAGGGACTCTCCAATACATCCTACTGAATCTGGAGTACTACACAGAGTGAATGAAAGACTCATGGGGTCAGGAGAAGAGAAAGCAAGAGAGACCATGATGGCTAATGAGAGTACTGCAATGATAGACAAATGGAGTGGGGAGGGGGAGGGAGATCTGGGTTCAAGAAAAATTCTAAATTAGACAGACATTGCATAAACAAAAATACCCTTAAATAACCCTCAGACCAAGGGCCAAACATAGGTCTCCTCTGTCTCCTAATAATGAGAAAAGAGCAAGGCTTCCTCTTGCTTGCTCTGTTAGGGACTAGGGTGTTAGCAGATAGGAAAAGTTGCACAGTTAGTAGAGTGAAGTCCAGAAACTGGGTTCATAGGGAGTCAGGAGTCAAAGCCAGGTTCACAGTAAATCATGGAGCCATGAGTTAATCCGGAATTCAAAAACCTCAGGAGTCTTACTGCCTTGATTGCTCAATAAGGACAAGCTGACCCCAGGGCATGGATCTGAGTTTGTTACTTTCTCTTTCTGGCCCATGACTAACATTTTTGACTGCCCAATGACCCAGCTTCAATAGCATGGGCAAGGAGTGCCACTATTTAAAATATGCTATGGGTTTGGGGTTAGGTTTCTCCTCTAGAAAATGGCAGATGTGGCCTTGAACCTTCATAGTGTGATGATTCTGGAGCTAGTGTATGGAGCAAAGTAAAGAGAACACTTTACCAGCTTTGTATACAAGCACACCATTAGAAACCTAAGTTACATTTTAAGTCTATAGAGATACCTGGTTTACCTATTTGGATCTGGTCCAATATGACATGCCTAGGAAGTCTGTAGCAAAGAGAGGAACCAAACCCAGATATTTTGAGTAATGGTGCTGTGTCTGAACCACAACATAGAAACTCTCTTCACTTTATAGCATTCATTTGTTTATTTTGTGCCCATTCGTTACTTAGTTCCAATTGTAATTCAAGACAAAGCAGCACAAACTCAAGAGAAGTCTGTTCACATGAGATTTGAATGAACTACCTGAACTATTTTTGAGCTGCTAACATTACCAAGTACTTCTAAAGCACTTTTCATCTCTGGATCCCAAAGCACTCTGTTAAGATAAACATTGGTATAGCATTTTACACTTCTCCTGACTTCCATTTCAGTGTTCAGTTCTCTAGGGAGAGTAGGTGGAGCTAATGTGAAAACACAGTAGATTCATAGGTAAATCTGGACTCTAAAATTCTTCCTACAATTAAAAAGAAGAAGGCCTTTTCCATTATACCTGCCCCCAAAACTTCAGTGACTGAAGTCACTGAAGGAAGTCCCTCATAGAATATAGAATTATTTATAAATCCTTTTAAATACTATAAATGTTACATGCTATTATTGAAATGCACAAATAAAGAAGTATCAACACTTAAATTATTACAATTGGTTTTATTGTAACCAACCATGTAACCAGACAGTGAAATCTTTGCCAGATTTTTAAGGAGAAGGAGACAAAGAAGAACAGGTCTCTAAACCTGAACTTAACTGTGCAAAATATAAGGACTGGGTAAAAGTTATCCCTACAATTTCTTCATGGACTTCAGCTAGATTTATTATGCAGAGGTGAATTGGATTCTATAACTAATTCTCTGAAGATTAACCTGATTCCATGGCATTATTAGAAATGTGGCAATACACTCCATGATTAAGAATTAGGAACAGTGCTATACTCCTCATTAAAAGCTCAAGACTGACAAGAAAGCTCTGTGCCAGCTGTGGTTTTCATGCATTACAAATTCAAGAATTAAAAATAAAAAAACCCTTCAAGGTTGATGACTGAGTAATATGTTTGGGATTGTGACCTCACCCAAGATACTAATTATCAGCAATCAATTTCCAAAGTTTGCTTTAAATAATTAATGGTTCTGCATTTAATTGAAAAATTAGTCTGACTATTCTTAACATTTTCTGCAAAATTGATCAAAGAAGAAATCAGAGTAATTACAGGTGGGTGACAGGGGCACTCACCCCAGGTGCCAAGTTAGGAAAGGTGCCAGAGTCCTCCCCTGCCCCTGTGGAGTCCATGCCCTGGCAGCAAGAGTGACCTCATGGGTGGACCCCTGCCAGCCCCCATTCCCTGCCTGCTCCCCCAGCCCCCCTGCATGGCTGCCTTGCCTGCCTCATCTCCTGGCCCTTTAAATAAAAGCCCCGTTTGCTCACTGGGTGCTGCCAGGTGGGGGAGTGATCCCTGCTGCCCACCCACTACCCCATGCCGCATGGGGGGCTCTGTATGAACCCCCTGATGCCCCCCTCCCACTCTGCCAGATCCCAACTCCTTTTTTTCTTAAAGGGCTGGAGCTGCAGTGGGAGGGGAAGCCATGGTGGGGGGGGGACTGGGGAAGCAGAGGGGGTTGGGGGGCTCATGCAGAGCCCCCCACACAGTGTGGAGCAGTGAAGGGCAGCGGGGATTACCCCCCACTCGGCAGCACCCACTGAGTTGGGGGGTGGTTTTCCAAGTGCCAGGAGCTGGGGCAGGCAGGTATGAACCCCCTGATGCCCCCCTCCCACTCTGCCAGATCCCAACTCCTTTTTTTCTTAAAGGGCTGGAGCTGCAGTGGGAGGGGAAGCCATGGTGGGGGGGGGACTGGGGAAGCAGAGGGGGGTGGGGGGCTCATGCAGCCCCACACAGTGTGGAGCAGTGAAGGGCAGCGGGGATTACCCCCCACTCGGCAGCCCCCACTGAGTTGGGGGGTGGTTTTCCAAGTGCCAGGAGCTGGGGCAGGCAGGGCAGTCATTGCTGGGCTGGCGGGGATGGGCCTGGCTGATTCAGAGATTTGGAGATTCAGCAGCAGCTGAATCTCTGAATCAGATTCAGCCGAATTGATTCAGGACAGTGATTCGAATCATTGAATCAAATCACTGTCCCCCAAATCATCTGAATCTGAATCTGAAGTGAATACTAGCCGCTTCACATAGGCCTAATAGATAGTAGTAGAGGCTTGCTCCAAGCCTCTTTGAAGCCTGGGTGAATCTTTTCATCTGAGCTTATGGGGCTGGATCAGGTCCTACCTATCTACTGTATCAGATCAAAGGAACTATGCACATTTATACATTCAGCTGAACAAAGAAGGTACTGGATCTGAAAGATGCAATTTTAGCAGCAAGAATAAGGCAGTGCTGTATTTTCTCAATGAACATCATTTTTATCTGAGACCTTTACAGAAAGTTTTCTGTTGCTTCATTGATAAAGAATCTATTTATGTAATACGATTAGTTAGACCATCTTTTCAAATAATTTATATTGTTAAGATAGGCTGATGTGGAACATGGTGATAGTATCTAGAAATCTAATTAGCAGCTGGTGTTCAAGTGTCTGTTTTATCCAGAATGGTAACAAAATACAATTTACACTGTATTTAGCAAAAATCTAAATCAGTCAGTGGGGATGGGGCAGCATCTGAACTTTAAGGACCCAATTACTTTTTCAGAGATTGTGCCATGAATATTTTATATGTGAATCAAGGTTCTTCACTCAAAAGAAATTGAAATGTAATTCAAATGCATAGCATCAGATGAATGAAGCCTAAGGGCAAATTATAGCATGGTAATCAAATTTTGGGATACAAAGAAACACTCTACTTAACCATAAAAGGAGTGATCACCTATTTGTAACTATAACAGGCAGGACATTATGCAGTTAATATTGGCAGTCCTTTTTTTCTTTTGACCTAAATAGGAGCAACAAAGTAACAGAGCAGAGAACTAATATAAATTATCTCAGCCATTTTTCACCTGTTTCTACTAACAGTACACTACTAGCTTAAATATAACATGAACACACAGTAATAAATACGGAGAAAGAAAAGGAGGAGCAAAAGTTTTATTCCAGATAACTTACATTGCTAGTGAATGCCTGCACCTTTGAAACAACTCATTTGTAAAAACTGTTTTCTATTTATAATTTTAATAGTATTTATCTTAAAATGAGGTTATATGTCCACAAGACAATAATTTATTTAGGGTGATATCTTTTATTGGAGCGATGTCATGTTTGGGATAAAATTAGACAAGATTTTAAATGCAAGTCATTCTTCATATCTAAAGAGCATCAGGTCTTGTAGTAGAAAGATTGTCTAAGTGTATCCCAATCATGCTGTTGGTCCATTAAAATAAATCTTTGCTTCTCATAATTCCTCAACCATCATGGCTGCAACATCACCCTAAAACTATGCCTATAGCTTTAAGCCAAACTAGTTTGTGTACTGAAAACTGTCTAGATGAGGCACCATAGAGCTCATCATTGGCCAGTTTTCCCTGCTGACAGTAGCTTAATTGCTTCTAGTACTTGAATTATCTCATTTAAAGATAGGCCTAGCATCTCTGTGTTTAAGTTTTAGTGTTTCCTTCTTCTACATTCAATGATAGTGCTAAACTAATATTAATCATAATATGCAAATATTGGTAATTGTTGAGTTTTCAACTGTAGAGCAAAAGCACTTGGACAATCCCCTGACACACAACTTGATGTTATGTCAGCAGTGGAAGAAGAAGGTCATACTGAGAATGGATTGAAAGTGTAGCCTTCTGCCTACAAAATACTTGCTGACAAATATATAAGTGAGAACTAATCCTCTTTCTCCAGGGAAGAAAAGAGCGCTCCACAGAATTAGTAATTTTCAAGAAATGTAGCCCATCCATAAAGAATTCAGACAGAATTGGGATTTCTGATGTTTTCATAGATTTTGTAGACATTAGGGCTGGAAGGGACCCCAGAGGTTCATTGAGTCCAGCCCCCTGCCCCACAGCCAGGAAGTCAGCAGGGATCATAGGATCCCAGCAAGACAAGCATCCAAATGTGTCTTGAAGGCATTCGAAGTGGGTGCTTGAACCGCCTCCAGCAGCAGTCTATTCCAAACCTTGGGGGCTCAGACAGTAAAGAAGTTCTTCCTTATGTCCAGCCTGAATCAATCACAGAGGAGTTTGTAAACATTCAGTCTCGTCATCCCTTGGGGTGCTCTGGTGAACAGACATTCCCCTAGATCCTAGTGAACACCCCTGATAAACTTATAGGTGGCCGACAGATTGCCTCTGAGCCTGCACTTTTCCAGGCTGAAAAGTCCCATGGCTCTCAGCCTCTCATCATAAGGTCTGTTTTCCTGACCTCTGATCATGCACGTGGCTCTTCTCTGTACTCTCTCAAGCTTTTCCACATCCTTTTTGAATTGTGGAGCACAAAACTGGACACAGTACTCCAGCTGCGGCCTCACCAAGGCTGAGTACAATGGGAGAATGATGTCCTGGGATTTGCTTGAGAAGCATCTATGGATGCAAGCCAGGGTTTTGCTTGCTTTACTAGCCACAGCATCACACTGAAAGCTCATGTTTATCTTGTGGTCAATCATGACCCCCAAGTCCCTTTCATCTGTAGTGCTAACCAGCGTAGCACTGCTGAGCCTATAAGCATGCTGCAGGTTTTTCCTCCCAGGGTGGAGAACCTTGCATTTTTTGGTATTAAGTACCATCAGGTTCTCATCCACTCATTTCATGAGCCTGTCAAGATCTTCCTGGATCGCCCTCCTGTCCTCAGGTGTGGATGTTTTACCCCAGAGTTTGGTGTCATCAGCAAACTTGGCCAGGCTGCTTCTGATACCAATGTCCACATCATTAATGAAGATGTTAAATAGCATAGACCCAAGGATTGAGCCTTGAGGGACCCCACTGGTCACAGGGCACCACAATGATTGACTTCCATTAACCACCACTCTCTGGGTCCTACCATGGAGCCAATTCCCCAGTCAGTGGGGGTCATGGTGTGGCTGAGGCCGCATTTAGCCAGTTTTACTAAGAAGTGATCATGGGATACCAGATTAAAGTCTTTTTAAAAGTCAAGATATACAACATCAATCTCTTCTCCTTTGTCCAAGTGATAGGTCACCTGGTCATAGAAGGAAATGTAATTGGTCAAGCAAGCCCTACCCGCAACAACCCCATGCTGGCTATCCCTCAGGATGTTGTCATCGGCCTCTTTGATAATCTTTTCTAAGACCTCACAGACCATATGAAGAAAGCACAGAGGATCTCTAGGATTTCTGAGGAATTCTGAGGTCCTTCAACAAGTGGCTTGTGGCAAAAGGAGGTTCCTGAAGGCACAGGTGACTGGTAGGGTGGGAATGGGGGTGGGGGCATGTGCCCCCCCATGAGATTGGCCCCAAATGTGCTGTGGGGCCTGTTGATGCACCCCAACTCAGTATCACTCAGGACAGGGCCAGGTGTGGAGCGGATCCACACTGGCCCAATTCATAGATGTTATTGTACAGCCGGGGATTGCATTCTGTTTCTCTATCCAGCCCTGTCCTCCATGACAGTGCTCTGGAGTTCAAAGTGTCAAGTGTCTGGCCAGCCAGACACCTCCATCCCCTGTGTGGCCCCTCCCTCCCCCTACCTACATGATAGGATCGTGCTCCGAACCCCCTGAAGAGGTGCTGTTCCTGCTGCTGGGAGAAAGATAATTCTGGGGCTCTTGCAGGGAGGGGGGTGGTCCAGAGAGGGGGGAAGTATTGTGCCCCCTCCAGACTCCCACGTGATGTGCCCCCACTGTGCTGTGCCCCCTTCAGGCTTAGGAGGCACCAGTCGCCCATGCTTGCAGGCATAAAATTAACTATTTATGTAGGCCTAGGATGATAAAGAACTTACATACTGCAATGCTTAAATATTTGGTACTGGCAGTACAGAATTACCATCCCTGCATTAGTTGCATGGGCTCCTTATATAGTGAATGAAGAAACAGTTAAGTACTTCAGAACAGGATTTGCAAAGCCAGGAGAGCAAACAGGGAGCCAACCTAGATAGCCATTCAGACAGCCTCGAGGTCAGGATAATATCTGAAATTCCAGCTCTTTACAGGACTTTAGTTCCTAATTCAGTGCTACAGGGAAGTCTCTCCCTCCACTTGAAACCCTCTTCTGAAATTAGATGCCTATGTGTGTTCTTACAAAATTTGACCAATCATTCTTTTTTATTTTAAAAGACAGGCTAGGAAGAGCTAATATGCATAGAGAAGTTCTCAGTGATTCATAGAGAAGTAGGGCTGGAAGGGACCTCCAAAGCACCCTCAGCACCCTGAGAACTTCACTAGACAAACTTCCAGTTGTGGAGGGAGCATATGCAGAATGATTTAGCATAGCACTCTATTCTGGTAAATTATAGGAATAGACATACCACTCCCCAATCCCACAAATCTTTATGTAGTTTGTGGTGAGTTAAAAAGCTTCAAAATGAGATACTAAGAATCCTTCTCTGCCTTCTCCCCCCACAAAAAAAGTACTGAGAATCCTTTCCTGTCCACCCCTCCCCCAAATAACAGTCTATAGCCTCATGGTGAGGACGTGAGGGTGTGGGTTTGAATCTTCTCAGGCAGGAGAAGACACTGAACCCAGGTCTTCCACAAAATGAATGAGTACTGACACCATTAGATTGTTGTATTAAGGGAACAGGGATGGAGGAAGAGGAGAAGCACACTCACCGTCCTCTTCTGATGATGTTTAAATTGGCAGTTGTCACTGCATTTTGTGTGGACCCCATTGGTAGAGATTGCAGAGGTCGAGGTTGGAGCCAAAAGTTAGGAACCAAATACCAAGTCAGTTCAGGATCCAGGAATTAGAGGCCTACTTACTAAATTTGATGGACAATCCACAGGGCAAGGTGCAAGAACAGAGCCAAACATGCTCAGGAATAAGGAAACAGAACCACAGGAAAATCCAAGGCTGAAATCTAGAAACAAGCCAAAAGCAGGTCAGGAACCAGGAAGTCAGAGAAGTTGCCAAGACAATTGCTATTTAGAGACTGAAAACTATCAGGTTATGCAACAAAACTCATGTGCTAGAGGAGTCCTTTAAAAGCAGACCCAGAACCAATCAAAGGGAGGGGTCAGGGGGTCAACTCGCCTTGATTAGTTGTTAAGTACATCTAACTTATTTACAAGGGCTACAGGGTAGGAGCTTGACTGAGCCTTACACAGCTGATCATGTTACCTAAGCTACAGGGCAGAAGCCTTACAACAGGCAACCTCTGACATTATCTACCAGGTCAAGATCTTCAGGGCAGAGAGGTGGCAGAATGTCACATCTGTAGTTCTTAACAGTGCTAGAATATGGGGAAAATTGAGTTGTTCAACACCACTAATACTTCTGTACATGTCTAGATAGACAGGATTAGAACATTGGATGATATTAATATCAAAGAGTGATGTTCCTAAGGCCATTCTGGGATTAAGTAGAAATTTAGGTATTGTTGGATGAAGGCATTTAAGTCCCATATAAGCCTACTTCATGGACCTAAACTCTGGTTTGGATCTAGACTTTAGTGCTCTTGAGAAGGATTCAGCTTTTCCAAATTGTGTTATCATTCTTTCTCTATATAACACAATATTCTAGTTTTACATGCACACTTAAAACCCACATGCTGTGCACAGACCTGCCATCAAAAATGTTTAACCCACACACAGTTCCTTTAAGGGAAAAATTAATGTTTTCTTTACATAGCAGCAGGACTTCATATTCAAGGGTTGAATAATGTATCTTTTAAAAACAGTACTTAGTATTTTCATCTACAAAGCCTTTTACTAGCACTTGACTCAGCCCTGAAATCCCTTTGGATATTGAAATATCTTGACTACAAGGGATGTTCCAGATATATTGATTTATATAGCCAGTGCCGTTATTTAACTCATTCTCAGTCATAACACCCCTTTGAAATCAGTTATTCTTGATAGAGTAATATGTAATGAGGCTAGTTTGTTTGAGATGACCAAGGTAGTCAACATCCACAAAATTAAAGCCACATTTTAGAGTTACTTCTATTAAATAAACCAGCTCACCTCCCTGCCACTTCAGTAGATCATGACTCAGGAATCGGGAGCTATCCTAGCTTTGCTGAGAGTTAATGTGAGTTTAACTTTCTATACTGAGATGCTAGAATTTTGACAACCTCAGAAAACATATAAAGGGATAAGTACAATTTAACCTGTGCGGTTTCCAGTGTTCAGATTAATAGTGCCATCCATTGAAGAGTTTGGTACAATCCTTGACATTTTATCTTTTATAGGTTTTGTGTGCGAGTGTGTAATAGACATATACAACGCCTTCATTCAGTTATTGTTGCAATTGAATGTATCTGGTGGAGAAGAGAGTGTAAGAGCACAATAGAAAATATGAGAGATCAGAGATTCCATCTCCAAAGCAGAGTCCCTGAAGCTCAAGCAAATGAAAACAAAAATGTGTTTATGCCAGTTTTCCCACCAGCCTTAGGATAATACTTTGGTGTTCTTCTTCATTCAGTGATGTCCCTTATCAGAGAAAGCACATTATATTTTCCAATATTTTGGAAATTTCTCTGTGTTTGTACATTTATCAGTCTATCTTTTGTGAGAAAGAAGTAAGAAAGTTACAGTAGAGATATGATACTTCAGACTCTCACATAAGCACTACAGATAGTCTCCTTTAAAAAAGAAAGGTATTACCATGAAGTATAAGATTTTCAAAGTAGTAAATTCTAAAATTAATTAATTTTTAAAAAATGGGAACTTTGTCTTTTCCTCTCCCCTTAGCATGTAATATTTTTATAACAATTCTTCTAAATGAACAATAGTGTATGAAGCGTCAACCATCTGCCAGGAAAAAATATTCAAATAGGGATTTTGTCCAAATAATTTTGTTCTTTCAAGGATGGAAATTGACTTGGATAAAAGTCAAATGTTTAATCAAGCTTGGATGGCTTATCAAGCTAGCACAGGTTAGAATCACCTCTGGCCACCTTTTATTCAACAACCCAAATGGCTAGATACCTATTTACAGCAGGTCTGGTCTGCCGAATTAAGATGCCTTAATTATCCTGCCTCTTTACTATATCAAGTGACTGGAAAAATATAATCTTCAGGGAAGGTGAGTGGCCATTCCTTAAAGAGATGATCCTCCAAGCCCAAAGGGTGACAGTCCCAATGCGAATCAAAGGGGGCAAGAGTGCTCAAAAGCCCCCATGGCTCACCAAAAGCATTCAGGAACATCTGAAAGCTAAAAAGGAGGCATACACCCAGTGCAAGAGAGGGGCCATAACCAAGGAGGATTATACCTCCATTGCTTGAGACTATAGGGGGCTGTTAGGAAGGTGAAGGCAGAGACAGAACTAGAACTAATGACCAGGATCAAAGATAATAAAAAGTCCTTTTTTAAATGCATAGGGAGTAAAAAGAAGGCACCAGGTAACATGGGGTCCCTGCAAGACATGCTTGGCAATCTGGTGGTTGCACCAGATGAAAAAGCTGACCTCTTTAACAAATACTTTGCCTCCATTTTTGTGAGCAGGGACCGGGACGTCTCCCAGATTCAGGGGAGGCACCACCAGTCCTACGGTCAGAGAGGACCTAGTTAGGGAACTTCTGGAGGGGCTGGACATGTTGAAATAAGCAGGTCCAGATGATCTCCACCACAGGATGCTGAGGGAATTGGCAGAGGTCATTGCAGGACCCCTAGCATGGCTTTACGAGCACTCGTGGTACTCTGGCCAGGTGGCAGAGGACTGGAAAAGGGCCAATGTGGTCCCCATTTTCAAAAAAGGGCGGAAAGAGGACCCAGGAATCTATAGGCCCATTAGTCTTACCTTGGTCCTGGGGAAGCTTTTTGAGAAAATTATCCAGAAGCACATCTGTGAGGGACCAGCAGGGGAGATTATGCTTAGGGGCAACCAACATGGGTTCATTAGGGGCAAGTCCTGTCTTTTATGACCAGGTCACAAAATCCTTGGATGCAGGTGTTGCGGTGGACGTAATCTTTCTGGACTTTAGGAAGGCCTTCAACATGGTCTCTCACCCCATTCTCATTAAAAATTAGGCGACTGTGGCAACACAGTTGCACAAGCACCCATGTCTTAAGTTTTGCCTGTCAGCAGCTAGAACCCAGAACCCCTGTACCAATCTCCTTAACAGCTGGCAGGCTTCGTGGCCTCAGCAGGGGCTAATAGGCCTGCAACTTTCACCCTGCTGCGCCTTAACACACACAGTGTCACCCATGTCATGAGTTTTACTTGTCCGCAGCTTGAGGTGCAGTTTCCCCCAAACCCCTGCAATTATCTCCTTCAAACTTGGCAGGCTTTGTGGCCTCAGCAGGGACCACAACCCCTGCAGTTTCCATCCCCCTGCAGTCTAACACGTACACATGACATGAAATTTGCTTTCAAGAATTTGGGGTGCAGTTCTCCTCAAACCCCTGCACCTATCTTCTTGAGTCTTGGCAGGCTTCATGCTCTCATCATAGGCTACCACACCTGCAAGTTTCACCCAAATCAGACGAAAAACCAAGAAAGTAATTGATATTTCATTGATCCCTCATTATACACTATGGCCGGATCTCCGAAGCGGGTCTGAAGCTTTTCTGAAGTGGTTTGGAAGCTCCAAACTGTTTCAGAAAGCCTAAAGAAGCCAACGCTTCAATCCAGACATGCTGCTTCGGTGTCCGAAGTGTCCGAGTCTTCTCCGGATCCAAAGCGCAGTCCAAAGCCTCGCACAGCCCTAGATGTAATAAAATAAGAAAAGGTGCAGAGAAGGGCAACCAAAATAATCAGGGGCCTGGAGCAATTGCCATACCAAGAAAGACTGAAAGGCCTAGGAGTCTTCAGTTTGGAGAGGAGAAGGTTGAAGGGATATGACAGAGGCCAGTAAGATCATGAAGTGTATTGACCAAGTGAACAAGGTGCTATTATTCACCAAGTCCCAAACTAGAACTATGGGGGACCCACTGAAATTAGTAGGAAACAGGTTTAAATCTCCCAAGAGAAAGTACTTTTTATGCCAAGTGTAGTTAACTTATGATATTTGTTGCCACAGGAGGTGGTAGAGGCAGATAACATAACTTGTTTCACAAAGATATTAGACACACTTGTGGATGATAGATATTTTAATAGGTGTTGAGAAGAACACTTGAAGAATTTTTTTTCTGGCATCTCTGAGCCAATAACGCTAGATGCTGGGCAGAGTAATGAATAGGGGAGGGATCACTCTAGATCTATCTGGTTCAGTACTCTACCTCAAAACCATCCATTTCTGCCACTGTCAGAGATAGCATATTGGGTTCAATGGACCGTTGGTCTGACCCAGTATGACAATTCTTATGTTTTTTTATGGATTATTATATAATTAAGTATCATATCTTCCTTTATGCTGAAACTGAAATGACTTTGCTAAAAGAACAATTTTGTATTCTCTTTTATTCCACACCTCCAACTCTTCATAGTTTAGGCCTGTTTTACTTCTGGTAATATAAAATGGAAGCTTGCCAGGGGCTAGGTGTTGTCATCCTTACTCCTACTGACCCACACCTATTGTCTAATTAAGCCCACTAATATTGTTGTGGCCAAGATTCCCAAATATGTGTCCCTTGTAGTGATTGAAGTTATAATTTATAGATGCTCCCTAACAGGAGACTGAAGAAATTGGAAATTGGGAGACAGTCCCTCATTTAGGTGGCAGCTGTTAAAGAGAGACTAAGAGTCTGTACAGGTTGCCTACTGATCCGCAATAAAATTTATTGTTTATTATTTCTCATTTATGTATGCCTGTATTTATTGATGTATACATCCCTGAAGTTAGGCTCCTAAGTTTCTATTTAAATGTTTTATTTAGTGATTATGGAACAACTTTTTAAAAGTTCCTGGCACTATGGGGGCAGGCGGGGTGGGGGGGGGTGATGTGGAGAGGTATGGACCTACATAAGAAACAATATATTTCATCAGATGCTATGAATAGACTGAGGAAAGAAAGGGGTATAGGTTGTAGCCATGTTGGTCTAAAGACATAGACAGACACGGTTCTTTGGGTAAATCTGATATCTTTGATTAGAGCAGCTGAAATAATTGGAAAAATTCTTCTTTGCAAGCTTTAGGGTACAAATACCCACCCTCAAGCTGAGGAAGCATCTGCAGTTGGTGTGTGCTCTTCCTGGATGGAATGAATAGTAAAGAAGCCAGAGGTTGGTATACATGCATGAAAGCTAGTCAGTGAAGATGTAAAGTGAGGAGGAGTCAGTGGGTATCTCTCACCCACTGTCTCTAACCCACTGACTCCTCAATTTACATCTTCACTGCCTGGCTTTCTTACATGCAGACCAGCCTCTGGCTTCTTTACTATTCATTCCATTCAGGAAAAGCACACACCAACCACAGAAGCTTCCTCAGCTTGACGAGTGGTATTTGTACTTGAAAGCTTGCAAAGAAGAATTTTTCCTACTACTTCAGTTGGTCTAATCAACGATATCAGATTTACCCAAAGAACCTTGTCTGCCTGAGGAAAGAAAGGATTTTAAAAGGAAAGAAAAAGGTGAAATATGGATCAATTAGATCAGATGTGATGGGAAGAGATCCTGCAGCTAAAACCAACTGACACTTCCTTTTATAAGCCCCTATTTTCAGCTGCTTGTAACTACCAAAATTTGACTGTTTAGACTCAGATTTCCTTTGATGGATGTCTGTCTGAGGTTGAATTGTTTCAGAAAGTTTCAGGGCTTATAATTTGGAGGTAGGCCCTTATACCAGAGATTTAATTTTTTGTCATTTCCATGACACATTGCCCAAGTTGAACTGAGATATTTTCTTCCCTTCCAGGGTCTCCCATACATTTAACAGAGGTTTAAACAAGGCTTGGCAGCTAAAAATCTCTGAAAATTTCATCTGCCTTAGGTATGATCCAGACCAGAGCTGTCAACCTGTGGCCCATAGGCTGGTTCAAGCCCATGGAGCCATGGCTGGTAGTCTGCAGAGCTGACAGGGGGAGCCAGGAATTCAAAGGTTGGGCAAGCAGGGTCTGAGCCTACTACTTAAATCCAGTAGCCCACTGGGGACTTGTGCTGGCAGTTTGGGGCCAAAGATAGCTCCACCTGCCCTTCTTGTTCTGTCACTCCACTGCTTGTCACTGCCATTTGCCATTATCACTGTGTCTGGATACGACCTGCAAGGAGCCCTGCTGTCCGAACCAGGTCCAAAACACTAGCCCAGATCTATATGGATCCTATCTGCTGATGAGACCATCATTGGAGAGATGATGACAAATCTGGGATCAGGGTAGAGTTTCTGTCTCCAGTGGGATTTTTGAAAACTAATAGATTATGTGACAAAGCCCAAGTTAAAAGAACTAAAGATTGTAAAAATGAAATAAATTAAAAAAAAGGCATTCAAAAGTTCTGGAATGCCTAAGTTGTGGTTGCCTGTTCCTTTAATTTGTTCCCTTGATATGGATGCATTATGATAATTTTTAATTTGCAAAATCATATGCTACTTTCCACACACATAGGATTTTTATGTTTTAATATTTAAGAGGAAGAATTAAAATAACATAAAATATTTCTCTACACTTGCACACACATCTTCAATAAAACCACCAATGCAAAACTAGAATGTAGAACTATAGTATCATTTGGGGAAAACTTTTTTCAACCAGAGTTTATCTGGACATGAATAAGCCATAATCAGATTAAATTAAAAGATCTCTGTGGGGCCACTACTGTAACTTGAATTCAACAGTGAGATTACTGTACTGGAATCTATTTTACTAACTTGAAGCATTTCAGAAGTGTTTGACTTCAGGAACTGTTTAGTTTCTTGATGGGAGACACATACATGGTCACAGACCAAGAAATTACTTCCTAGTCTATTTTATGTACAATTAACAAAAAGCCAGAGGGGGTAGATGCGGGAGGGGAGGGGGGGGGCACTAGAGCGTGCCTCCCTGCTCGGAAGGAGCAGACAGCGAGGGGCAGTTTGCACCAGAGATGTGAAGCATCCTAGAACCCTGGGGGACTGTGAGTTAACTTGAATCTGGAGGGGATATGGGACAGAAGTTCAATAAATCAATTTAAACTAAATCAGTTAAGTCTGATGCTACATCCGTCCAGGTTTATTTTAAACTGGTTTTGACCATTTTGAAAGCAGTTTATGTGCACTGAACTTTTGCTTTGTTACAGATTTGAACCTGTTTCCAATAACTTATACCAATTGATATGTAACTTCTGTCCCTAGTCTTAATCTCCTGTGTAACTCAGCATTAGAAATTCCTGAAATTCAAGTTTGACCTAAAGCTTATCTTTCAGGCATCGTTATTTTAAAATTGTCAGTGACAAACAATCCATTATCTTAAATTGTTCCAATGGATAAAAACATCCATGTTAAAAATCTATGCCCTTTCTAATCTGAATTTTTCTGATTTTAACTTCCTTTTGCTTCATCTTGTCATGCCTTTGTCTTCCAAATCAAAGAACTTCTCATCAAAGTTTGGCTCCCAACTTTTGTTTTCAAAACATTGACTGATCAAGTCACTTTTTTAATGCTTTTTTTTGATAAATCAAGTAAGATCTTTGAGGTTACACAATTTCTCTAATCTTTTAATCAGTCTTGTGGTTCTTCTTTGTACCCTCTCCAAAATATCCATCTTCTATTTGAAGTGTGGACACAAGAACTGGACACAGTATGCCAGAAGCAGTTGTGCTAATACTTAATGCAGAGTTAATACAAAAAATATTTCTTACTTTTTTCAATATTTCCCTGCTTGTGCATTCAAGAGTCCCTCATTCAATATGAATACCCTATAGGGCTTTGCAAAGCTTTGGTTGCTGATTCGATTCTGAGGAGATTCAACCTGATTTGGCAGCTGAATCTCTGAATCTGAATCAAATTGGGAGACCAATATATAGATCTGAATTGATTTGAAGCCTCTGAATTGATTTAGAGAGATTCAGAGATTTGGACAGTCCCTGCTGGCTGCTGCAGGGAGCTGGACCTGGACCCCATGCTGGTAAATAGGGGGCAGGTGGGGGACTTGTGGAGGGGGGGCGGGATCAGGGGGGACCCCTCCCATTGATGGGGCTGGGAGAGTGGGTAGGGATCGGGGGTGGTGCCCCAGTCCCCCTGAACACCCCCCACCCCTGCCCACTTTCCCAGCCCCATCAATGGCTGGCCCACCCAGCCCCAGCACCCCAGCACTTAAAAAAGAAAAGTCCTGCACTCACCAGCTGCTGCAGTGACTGTCGGGTCTTATGGCAGAGCACCCCCCCCCCCCCCCCCCACACACACACACAGCGCAGGGCAGTGGGGGGTCAATGGGGATCACTCCAGTGCCTGGCAGGAGCTGGTGAATGTGGGGCTTTTCTTCTTTTTCTTTTTTTAAGTGCTGGGACACTGGGGCTGGGCAGGGCAGCCATTGATGGGGCTGAGAGAGTGGGTAGGGGGTGGGACCTGTTTGATTCGGAGATTTGGCTGATTCAGCAGTGGCTGAATCTCCATATCAGATTTGGCTGAATCAATACGGGACATTGATTCGAATCACTGAATCGAATAACTGTCCCCCAAATAGGCCAAATCTGAATCCAAAGTGAATACTAGCCGCTTCGCACAGGTCTAATACCCGGCACTGTCTATTCCTAAATGTATGATTTAGTATTTGGCCTTATTGGAATGCACAGTGTTCATTTGTGCTTATCAAATAGTGCAGATCATTTTTGTATCAGTGATCTATCCTTCTTATTTACTACTCTCCTGATCTCTGTGTCTTCTGCAACCTTGATCAGTGATGATTTTCTGTTTTCTTTCAGATTGTTGATACAAATACTAATAGCATAGGTCCAAAAACTGATCTCTGGAGTTTCCCCACTAGAAACTCACTCAGCAAAGATTTCCCATTTACAATTATATTTTAAGAGCTGGTAGCCAGTTGTTAATAAATTTAGTGTCTCCCATGATTATTTTGTATTACTGTAGCTTCTTAATCAAAATATTGTGTTGTACCAAGTCAAATGCTTTCCAGAAGTTTAAGTATATTACATTGACACTATTACTTTTATCTACCAGACTTGCAATCTCATCAAAAAAGATATCAAGTAAGTTTGACAGGATCTAAATGAGAATCAAGACCAATAAATCGTAATTCTAGGAACAAGTGTTTGATTGTCACTCAAAACAGACGTGTGTGTCACACAAAGCCAGCTCCTTCCACCTCTGTGGGACAATGTTCAATCAGAACATGAACTAAAGTTTCCTTCTTAGAGATTCTTTACCATGTCTCATGCCTATATAAGAAACATTGGTGCTGCTAAGAAAATACATTTAATCCTATTTCTATAAGAGGCATCCCATTGCTATTGGGATGGGTGTGGCTGTTGACTCTGCTGCTCTCAGTGCAACAATTTCATTTCTATAGAGACTAATTTAATTGCTCTCCCATTTTTCTGGGGTGTTCAGGAATGCTTAGTGGGAAATGGAAGCACCTGAAGTGGCAGCACTATTATGGTAGAAACAGCACTAGAGTGCACTTTGACAAAAATTATACCATTGAAATATAAAAATAAACAAAAGCTTAGGGAACAAGCTGAATAAAGTACTTTAAAGCAATTGAGAATGCAGGTACAGAAGATGCTATAAAAACTGGAGAGAATTGTGAGAAACTCTATATGGACTAACAAGCATTGGGGGATTCAGCAGCACAATGGCACATGAAGTTCTACTTGAATTACTGTAAGTTGATGTACATTAGGAAACAACAGTCCACATACCTCAATTACTGTACACATGTACTTGGAACATATACAAACCTCTAAGGAAATAGAAGAACAAATATGCACAGCCATGGAAATGTCTGTCCAGCATGTACCAGCACATAAAAGGGTATATAAATATTTATTATAGAATAAATAGTAGAAAATAAAGCATATGCTTGCTTTATAACTAACAATACCACAGCTGTATTTGAAGAACTTTGTTGATTTTATGTACTTCCTCTTAAGAATGCTATAGCGACATATTATATTTGGAGACCAGTTAATGCACACAAATGGGAAAGAGATGAGTTGGAGTGGCTGAGATCTTTTAATATTACTTTCTTTTTATAAGGTTCCTGTAACCAGGTCCTACCCTGGGGCTGGCTGTAATACCCCTGGTGTGCCCTCTAATCCCTGGTGTTCCCCTGGTAGTAACCATGGTGTGCCCTTTTCCTCTCTGCTTCCTTCAGCTCACCTTCCACACCTTGCTGTTATTATGTCTTTAGAAAAAGGAGTCTGCTCCAGGGCTCCACAAGAAAGATCTCTCTCCTGAGCACCGGTGTCACTGCTCATCACCTTAAAGGATAATCACAGCCTCCAAGCCTCCCCTAAAGCTGTACCCATGCCTTGCAGATGTTTCCAGGCATCCTTAAGTGGGCATCTTGCCCCACACCACCAGACCACCTGAAGCCTCCACTCCCTTGGTGGGGTGTTGGCCAGAAGGCTGCCACCTCTACTGCTCTGGCTGGTGCCTTTGGCCTAGACCTAATACACCAGGTCTGGCTCCTTGGGATCCAGTCCATATTTCACCTTCTTGGGCTTATGGCCCCTCTGGCCCCAGTCCCTGCCCCTTTCTGGGCTCTGCAGTCTCTAGCCCTGTTTCTTTCCCTCTAGGGCTGTGAGCTTATTAGCCCTGTCCCTGGCAGTGCCTTGAGCCTTACCCCTGGATGTGCCACTCTTATAACAAGTCTTGTCCCATTCAGAAGTATGTGCTATAGTAAAGTCCATTAAAAGGAAAAATTGCAAAACAGTGGTCCAAAGTAAACATAATAACGATGTTTTGCAGGTGTTGGAGAAAGTCCAGAACACTGGGAAACATTCTTGGTAGGGAGTTCTGCTAGGATGGAGTCCTACAGTTCAAGGAGTTTGAAATCTAATACTTCACCCTGTTGTGTTGATAGTTGACATTGCTATGGTCATCTTTGTCTTGCTTTAACTTACTGGACATATCACTGAGTTTATCTGTTGTGAACATTTTTTCACCAATCTCTGTGAGATCACTACTATGAGTCCTTGTACTGGAGGAATGAAGAGATATATACTCCATGAAGACAAGTTACATCAGTGTGATAACCCCTCCTAGGAGGAGTTCTCAAGGTGGGGACTTTTAGGTCCCAGAATAGCTTTAGAGAAGCTCAGAGGCCTAGGGGCCTACATTTTTATCTTTGCACTTAGCATAAGCTGCAGACAGCTGCTGACTTAGCATGAGTAACAAGGCTTGATATATGTTCTGTCCATGACCATGACCTGTGCCTCGTAAAAAGGGGAAGTTTAGAAATACCCTGTCCAGGTGACCATAACCAAAACAAGAAGTTAGCAAACTAAAATAAGGATATTTGCCTTGGGAAAAGAGGAACAATCAATTGCAAAACTTACCCCCACCTTAGAATGAAAAAGATTACCTAAAAATGGGAAGTTACAGTTAAGGTTAACCATATACCACACGTGGAAACAAGCTTATTAATAGGCATGGAAAGGATGGCTTAAGCCAATTATATGATGAGAAATGCAGTAACTATAAGGTATATAGTAAGAAGAAAAGAAACCCTACCTCAGAAAATACACTCCTGAAGATTAGAAGAGATCCCATCATCAATCAAAGATGTTATCCTTTGCAGAACTCAGACATAGGAACCGGGAGTCCTGGACATATAGTTAAGGACAACTGTATCTTAGTCTCTACACCTAGTTAAAAGACATGTAATAGCATCATTGGACATAGCCCTTCAGCTTCCAGGGCCAAACTGTTTGCTCTGGATCTGGCCTGGGCTTACATGCCCCCTTCCAGTCATGTGACTGCCTGGGCAACTTGCAGGTGTTATCTAAAGTACTTTGCTTAACAGTTTTCAGGATGGCCTACAGCAACAGAACCAGCACTACAACAATTATCTTGCTGCTGTTTCCCCAAGTTACTCCCTTGTTATACTCTTGCTGAGGTACCAGCGCAGCAATAGGGACTTCTTATTAAAAAGTCTCTAGTTACCTATCACTCTGTAGCTAGCCCTCCTCTTGGCTGCCTGAGCACAGCTTGTTGTGCTTGTTGTCAGGCTGTTTCTCTCTTAGTAACAGGAACCAGAGGTTCCCTGTTACAATTCCATACAACAAAGAACCACTGTATAAAGTTACCAGAAAGTACATTTGGAATACATAGTATGTGGGATAGTCTGTTGAATTCACTGCTGCAGAAGATAATAGAAGCAAATAGAGTGACTGCGTTTGATACAAAATTAAATGATTTGATGGTCAGTAAACATATTTGTATTTATGCATGCTAAGAGAGGAGAAGCAAATTGTATAGTTGGATATAAAACCAATAAACATTAAAAAAAGATCATAAAGATCAAAAGGAGATTTTCATCCCTATACATAACATTTCTCAAGGTGCAATGAGTATTTTGCGCCATCCTACAAAGACTTTCACTTGATGGAGTAGCAGTGTGGGCCATTATTTTTCTGAATAAGAAAAGAATTGTAAAGAGGATAAATGTGAAATATCAATCAAGATAAGTACAGAACGTAGGCTCAGCTGGAATCTAAAAGAATCTAAATATTATGTGGCATAATCAATATACGGTTGGGGGGGGGTTATGCAGAGATTTTGTTTCCACATTTAGAAATATCCAAAATTCAGCTTCTTTAGAAGACTTTTTGAATAATTTATTCTGAAAAATTGTATAACAGTGGCTAATCAGTGGTGTATGCATTTATCTTCCATGGATTCAATTTCCTAACCTGTTTGTATGCATACGTATTAGTAGGCCAAATCCTGAATTCTAATTTCCATGGGCCCATTCTGATTTCACTGCAAGATTTGCCTGACTAAAGATTGCAGGATTAAAATTCATCCATTGTGTCTAGGGCTAAAATATAAGAAGATGAGAATGATTATAGAATGGAATGTAGGAATCTAAAAGTGTAATCTGTGTGGTGCGGAATCCAAATCTGGAGTCCAAGATGAGTCCTCAATTTAGATTAGCTAATAGTAATTGAATCACGCTCAGGACCTCATAATAAATGATGTGAAGCTTGCAGCAAAGGTGCCCTTTCACACTATGAATCTATTTAGGAGTGCACACATAATCCAGTTATTAGGTCAAAAGCTGCTATCACAGAAGCCAAGATGGCTTGCTTTGAACTTCAGCTTTGTTAACATTGCAACAGAATGCATTACCAGGTAACCTTGAGAGTAGCACAGGTGATTAGCTAAATGAAACAAGATTGCAAGTGGAGTAGTAATGATCCTGGTCCTATATATATATATTGATCGCTGAGAGATGTATAAACAGAATAATTTCACTGCAAGAACAATAACAGCAGACAGTATTTTAAGGGGAGAGATTATAGGGTATGGTCAAGCACCAGTATTGAGACACTGATTTTCCTTCCATATATTCTTAAATAATTAATTATCCTCATATTTTAAAGTATACGTCGTGAATACAAGATGGATGAACCAAAATCAGAAGCTGGATTCAATGCTTTCCTTCCCCATAAAAGTTTGTATAATTGACTGAGTAGTACTGAACTCATTATTTTTCAAATACAATAACATCCTGCAATGTTTACTATTAGAATAGGCTGTGTAAGGCTGTGAAATCAACTGCTAAGGAGAACTGTGGAATCTCCTTCATTGGAGATTTTCAAAAGTAGGTTGGGAAAACTTTGATCAGGTAAGATTTAGGAATAGTATTCCTGCATTCTTTCAGGGGAATAGAACAGATGATCCTTGAGGTCCCATCCAACTATCTGGCTGCATCCCCATGAGCAGGGGTCTGTGATTGCCATGGGGAAAAAAAGCAGTGACACACATTTGTACCTCTGCTTTTTGCCCCAGCACATGCCCTGCATATGGGGAAAAATGCTCTGGGGGGGTAGGGGAAGCTGGGGTGAGCACCTAGGCTGTCTCCAGCAGCCTTACATTGGGTCCCAGGGGCCTCCCAGGGCTCCAGCTGTGGTGATCCAGGCATGTGGAGCCAGGTTGGCGGCCGGAACATGGCTCTAGCTGGCCAGGCTCTGGTTTGGAGAGTGCATACTGCTGCCATGTGCATCCACCACTCTGCTTTTTTCTGGTGCAGATTTTTTTACACTGGGATTCTGAGGTGTTGAAAAAACCCACTACACTGCAAATTAGCAGTGTGGTGAATGCCTGTACGTGGACTCTTGTCTGGACGCACCCTACGATTCTTCAAAAATGCCATCCTCATCCAGTCTTGATATCAGTCTTGAAATTTTCTGTCAGCATTCTTCAACAGAATATTGAGTTTAGAGTTAAATGAATTCTTCATGGAAAGTATCAGAAAACAGATAAATTAAATGTAAAACTGAAACAATTTCAGTCTTAACCTAAAAACTGTTTAACTTACTGAAAACCATTTTCATTACCTTTCCCCCCTATACACCATTGAAAATGTTTCCATGGGGGAAGAAATCTTTTGTAGTAGCTCCCAGTTAACAGTGATATTATACCTTTAGCAAGCCAGAGACAAAGCAGTGTAGAAATGAAGGTAAGTTACTGATATTATCTCCAAAACAAGAATAAGAAATTGCCCTGGAATACTGTATTATCTGAAATCCAAATTTTCAAAACCCAGAAAATCAGTTTCCTATTGAGAATATTATAATTAGTATATATTGGAATTACTTTTTATATGAGAGCTCAGCATTGGCACTGAATGTGCAACAGACAAAAAAAGATGCAGAGTCTTGATGGCTCTCATCACTGTTGAGTAGAATTTCATAAACCAGAATACATTTTACAGTTTTTCTAACTGTTTTAGGATCTTTAAAACCCAAGCTGTTTTACTGATTTTTTTTCCACAGTGGAGGAGGGAAGGGGACTAAAATAAAAATTCAAAATTCTAACATGTTTTATGGCAACATTTTTTAACGAAACTGTTCAGCATTAAATATCCATTAAAAGTTAAGTGAAATCTTCCAGCATAAAAGACAAATATCCAGGGATTCAATTACTGAAACTGCATGCAATCAACTTATTCAAGCAGTAGATCTTTAGCTTACAAGTGAATCCCTTGAAAAAGAACTTACCTGAAATATGACCAAGAAACAAATGGCAAAGTTTAAGTGCACCACAAAGCAATGAAATGTTGATTTATGTGTATATTTCATGTTTTATTTTTTTTTATATTTTCAGAAAAGAATTGTTTGTTTCATATACTGTTTTACATTTAAAAAACCTAAGGCTGCATCCAGATGTGCAGGGGCGTGCATTTGCAGCAGCCAAAATAGTAGCAGCACAAATTTGTGCTGTGACTTTTTGCCACAGTGTATGCCCCTGCACTTGTACTTTGTGGAAGTACAAAATGTCCGCTTCTGGCAAACTGCTCATGTCCAGCTTCTCCCAGCTCTCAGTGTGCTGGAGGAGACATGGCACAACTGAAGGAGTGGACTGGACACACTGGCTGGCAGCCAGAACATGTCCCTGGAGGACTAAGCCTCTGTGTCTTTGGGCACAAGCTTTTGTGTCCTGTGCTGCATTTTTTCCTAGTCCTGGGATTTCCTGGTAGCAAATTTTGGCCCTGCACTGTGAATATGTAGCACAGGACATGTTTTAACATCCCCACTGTGCAGTTTGTGGTGCCACAAAGAGGTTTGTGGTACCACAAAGCTCATGCCCCTGCGTGTCTGAGAGTAGCCTAAGAAAGCTATGAGCTTCAGGCATCATGAATTGTGTATGTGTGTGTGTACATATATGCATATATACTTATATACATACATGCATATATACATACACACATGTATGTGTGTGTGTGGGGTGTATATATAAAAGTGTGTGTGTGTGTGTGTGTGTGTGTGTGTGTGTGTTTACACTGCCCCCCCTTCACACACACATATCCTGAGAGAGAGAGTTATTATTTTGTTTTTTATTGGTATAAAAACAGCATGAAAATAGATCTTCTAAAGTGTTTTGACTCATCTCCAAAACTACTCAAAATTAGGAACACTAAAAGCATGTGAAAGTATTTATCAATGCATGCGAATTCTTAAAAATATTTTTGGGCTTCATTTGCTTTGAGCTGAAAAGAAAGGCTCTTAGTTTTGTTCTTGTTGTTGTAATTTTATTTTTTTTAAATGTTATGCAAACCAATTAATCCATTCCTAGTTTATATATTTTGATAAATGGGAAGGAATGGTGCTTACTTGTATTGATTGAGAGGTAAAAAGAATATATTTTTGCGGGTATTTCCATTTTCCACAGTACTCCATTTTAATGTATTTAGAGTTGAAAGTTCCTTATTCATTTCTTTCAGGTAATGAAGGTAATGAAACATCATTAATGTTAGGAACATAAGCATCAACATCATTAATTGAGAAGGGATTTGGGGGAGAAAAAAAGAAAGATTTTTTACAAAAGCATACTTTTTAATGGAAAAGATTAATTTTCAACTATGGTTTCTAGTTCTTCAGTGAATGACTAAAATAATTTTCAGCTATTTTTGTGTCAAAATCTTCATTTTTCAAAAGGTAATTCACTCAAACATGTTTCAATAACTGTAATTTCTTTAGAAAACGGATTAGTTTTCCTTTAAAACTTTCACTGAATATTTTGACAAATGAATTTTTTAAAAATATCCTTGTTAAAATATTTTTTAAATGTTCCAGTCCTCCGAACTTGACATTATTCAGTAAAGCAATCTACTAATATAAGAACTCTGGTAGGTGAACTGAAGACTTAGCTCTAAATGTCCCTCCCTTTGAAGATTTATACATATACTTCTTACCATTGCAACCTCCAGGAACACTTCTCCAGCCCCACTGCTGCTGGTTCTCTGGTGAGTAAAACAAACCAAAGAGAAAAAAAATGGCCTGTATTTGCCTTCAGTCTAAATGACAGTGGGGATATACCCAGGTACACATATCCCAAACTCTCCAGAAAATATACATCTTTAGAGAGACATGCTTCTTTGAACCATCCAATTATAGGGTAGCTCATGGATATACAGAGCTATATAGTTAGCATTCATTTCTCTTCCTTATCAGAACATTACCATTTCAATCTGCTTTCCACATTCCTTCACTATCTGTCAGCCTTTAGGAGGCAAGGATTTTTTTGGACAATATATTTTATTGGACCAATTGGACGTAGACATAGACAAGGTTTCAAATGCACTGCATTTGACCTAAAGAAGAACACATTATATTCAAAGCTTCTCTAAGTGTATCCCAGCCATGTAGCTGGTCTAATAAAAGATGCCACTTTCCTTTGGCATATTTCCTTGGCCACCACAGCTAAAACATCACTCAAACACTGTTAATTTCTAAGCCATCTAGGAAACTATGCTTTGATTAAGGAAAACCGCTTAACACTTTGACATCTAGATCTTCTAGGATATTACCTCATCTTGTTTACATCTTCCTACATGGGTCTGACTATCAAAGCATCTTGAGACAGACAATGCTAGGTGTGAAGAGGAAGTGAATAACATAGACAATCAAAAATTATTGTAAACTTCACAAGGACACTTTGGGTAAATCCCATATCTTTTATTAGATCAACTCAAAAAGTTGGAAAAATTCTTCTTAGCAAGCTTTTGGGCACAAACACCCTGTGTCATGCTGAGGGTGTGTGCTCAGAAGGGTATTTGTGCTGAAAAGCTTGCTAAGAGGAATTTTTCCAACTTTTTGAGTTGGTTTAATAAAAGATATTGGATTTACCCAAAGAACCTTGTCTGCCTATGTCCTTAGACCAACACTGCTACAACCTACATCCCTGAAAAAGTGCTGTTCTTCTTATTGTCGTGAATCAGAGCAGCCGCCGGCAGCCGCCTGACTCACACACCGGAGTGTTTAGATTTAGAGCTCGGCAGGCGGATAGTGATGGATGGAGTGGAATTAACCAGGCACAGACGCGTGTAGGTTACAGGAGTTTGTTTACTTACGTCGCCTAGATAGTGATGGACGACGCAGGCGAGCCTTTGTTCCGTTACAGCTTCGGTTACAGAGTCGAGTATACGCATATAACTTCAGTCACAGAGTTGAGTACACGCACGCAGTTAGGTTACGACGAGATAATGACGGACGTGGCGCCGAAAACAGACGGTCGTGCTTGCAAGACTTTCTACGTCAATATTTGTGAACCGTTATATGGAATCTTTAATTTTTTGGCAGGTGGCAGCTCTTTGTCTCCTCAAGTTACAAGGTAGTGGGTTAGGTTTCTCTACCTGTTACATGTGTTCTACGTGTGAGGAGCTTACGCTTATCTTTGACCAATTATATATAGTTTCCCCTAGCATTTTATTTCAGCTGACCAATTATCTGTAGTACACCACCAGCGTTTTGTTTCAAGGAATTTCTTGGCAGGGAAGTTTTTTAACCCTTAATATTCACATGAAGATGATTTGAATGGTATCTCTTGCTCAGTGGCATGGGCACAATTTAATTGGGTTGTGACACTTACATGTTGTTGTTCCCATTTGTGGCTCTTTAGAATTATTAAATTACAAAAACAGAGGGGTGGAGAGGAGAAAGAAGGGTAAGAAGCAGAGAATGAGACAAGAAAATGGGGGGAACAGGCATAGGAGAATGGAAACACAATGCCATGTTCAAGGCAAATGGGCAAATACCAAGGCAAATTGCTGCTAAAATGGAATTTTGTTAAGGTGAGGAAAAAGGAAGAAAAGTACAGGACACATATGCAGCTGAAAGAAGTTGATAAAAAGTTATTTTTTCTTGCTGCTTATATCAACTTTGACTAATAGAAACCCTTCATAGTAAAGTGAGAAAACAATACATTTTATTATCATGACTTTAAATCTATTGACCATGAGAAGGAGCGGGACAGGGCAGACCAGTTTCAGGCTAAGCTCCTAGCCCTGGAGTGTGAGTGGCTCTAGGTGCTGTAGGAGCAGTGCCAACTTGGGCCAGGCAGTTCAGGCCATGGACAATGACCACCAGGTGCTGGACACTGTTCTGCACCTGTCAGTTGTGTTTGTGCCATCCACTGCCTGGCGGCTGAACCTTGCACCACATGCCCCCGGGCAGCTCCTGCCACCCCACAGCAGACTTCTGACTGGGCCTTGGAGAAGGTCCTGTGACACCTCCACCAGCCAGAAGCTCCTGGCCCAGTCCCTGCCCTGGGTGCTTCCCCCCCCAGCCTGGGCCCAGCCCTACTGCATACCCCAGTTCCATGTGGGCATGGAGCCAGATATGCCTGTAATGGGGCCAGAACCACATGCTGGCTCTGGACACCAGCTGGACACTGGCTGAGGGGGAGTCACCCATGCTGGAGGACCAGGAGCTTCCATCACCCCCTGGGTTTCCCCCACCCCTGGGTTCCCCCCACCTTCTGCACCTGCTGAGGCATGCTTACCCACAATGGAACAGCCAGAGGCTGGGGTGTTGGCTGCCTGCCCCTGGGCTCTGCTCCCTAGGCATCCCCCCTCCCCAACCCCGCCTCCCCACCCTTCCAGGACACCACAAAATATAATTTTGTACATAGTTTGCACAGGGAAGAGGATTTTTTATTGTTGATGGGTCAGGTGGGTGGTGGAGGGGCTCTGTTTGTTGGGGAGGGAGGGATGCTCTGTGTTTTGGGGAGGGAAGGGTGAAGGGGGGCTGTTTTATGTGAGAGAAATAAAGACTTGTTCTTTTGACACATGTCTGTTGTAAGTGTGGTGCTGGGGGTGGGCAGGTGGGGGTGGTCTGTGGGTGGTGGTGCAGGTGGGCCAGACTTGGGAGTGCTGGAGAAGGTGGTCAGCTAGAGCCTCCCATGCCTGGTGCCCTGGCCTCCTCTGGCAGGTTTCCAGCTCTCCTGGGGCCTTGGGGAGAGGGGAGCACAGCTGTCACTGCCGCTGCAGGTGGTGCTCCCACTGCCAAGCATCCACTGTGCCTCCTCTACCCAGGCCTTGTGGAAAGCTCCCCCCAGGCCTTGCAGATGTTATGCAGCATGCAGGCTATGACAATAACCCAGGAGAAGTTGTCCTTGGCAAATTCAAGGTGGGCAGTGAGGCTGCACCAGTGGCCCTTGAGGCAGCCGAAGCTGAAGTAAACCATGACACAGGTCCAACCCAAGCAGCAATTGAAGTGGGCCTGGTGGGGGTCCAGGTGACCAGTGTAGGGCCACATCAGCCAGGGCAGGAGCAGGTAGGTGGTGTTCCTGACGAGCAGGGGTGGGACCACAACAGCGCCCAGCTGCAGGTCCAGCACCCCCAGCACAAAGCACCCACTATCCACCAGGCCTGGCATCCCTGAGTTCTGAAACACAGGGACAGTTCAGGTGCTACCCACCCAGATGGTGGTCTTGTGCCTGAATGTGTTGCAGTGGTCAACAATGGCCTACAGGACCAGAGTGAACTCCCCTGCAGCTGTAGTAGGGCTGGTCTCCATGACATGGGAAGGTGATGGGGATGTGGATCCCATCCAGGGCCTTGATGCACTGGGAGAATCCCAGGGCACAGAACCCCACCACCACAGCCAGGGGATCATGGACACGGAGCATGGTGTCACCCACCATGTCTTGGAGGTTGAGTGTGGCCAGCTTCAGGAGGCTGAAGGCCAGGTGGGTGTCCAAGGGGAGGGCTAGGCATATGTTGGTGCCCTGCCACTCCAGGTGGGGTCTGAGCTGCTGGGGGAGATCCTGGAAGGTGGTCCGGATAAGCCAGAATGCATCCAGCCACTTCTCATTGTCCCAGGTCTGCTGGACAATGTGCCATCACCAGTCTTGGCTGGTGCGACGGGCCTAGAGGCAGTGGGGCTGGATGCCCACATGATGATGGTGGCTCCAGTGGTGGCATTCTGAAGTCCCTCATCAGCATCCCTGCCAGCAGCAGCTGCATGGTGGTGGTGGCCCTGGGATAGAGTGCTACGGCCAGGCAGATGGTTGCTGCATGTGGGGGAGCCGGGCAGGGCAAAATGGCTGTGGGTCAGTGCCATGTGCTGCTCCTGCATTTGTCACACTGCTCCTGAGCAAGGAAGGGGCTGGCCAGAGAGTAAAGAGTGGGTCTGGCTTTTAAAGATGGTTGCAGGTGCTTGCAGCTCCAGCCAGAGCCTGAAGCTCCCCCCGGTGGTGGCCAGGGCCCATTGCAATGCTGCAGGAAACTTGGTGCAAAGAGCAGCAAATATGCTCTCTAGTCCCCATGTGTGTAGATGCCTGCCCAAAAGGGCTTACACCAGAATAAAATTAGGCTGGATCAAATGCATGTGTAGATGACACCACTGTGAGGAAGGAGGAGTGACAGTAGGACAATATTAATGAATTAGATTGTTTGGCAGTTTATATTTATGAATCATGATGGCTGATTCTTTTTCTGGTGCTGTCAGCAGCATAACTCAGGGTGTGGAGAGAACAGGGCACCAAGCCCTGGGAGTCAATTTGGGGGTGGGCTGGAAGTGCAAAATTAGCAGATGTTGTCATTGCTGCCCTAGCACCACCATAGGTGGTAGCAACTTGGCCAATACTGCTGCCCCATGTACCACTGCCCCCCAAAGTGCAGAACTGCCCAGATACACCTCTGGTTGCCATTGTCACACAAGTTCTTTATTGTTATGAATAAAATGATGAAGACTTTTCATCTTTGCATGCCTTGGTATCTGATACGTTGAGTTGCCTTGGAACCTATTGGTTTACTGGTAATCTGATGTACTCATACCCAGGATTTACCAGTTAATCTCTAGTTCTCTACTTATCACAGCTGCTTTGTGGACAGAATTTATCACAGTATAGAGTATATCTTACTGTAATAGAATTATTCTCCTTTTAGAGAGTAAGGCTTACTGATTGCAGAAGTATGGTAGATGTGTTTTTTGTTACTTTGATTGATAAGAAAATAAGATAACTGTATTTATTCTAAGTGAAAATTAAATATGTGGTGTTTGCAACATGTATTTTAAAAATATATTCATATTCCAGAACTACACTGCATTAATAGATCATTTTGACTTGTGCACATCACAGTTCTCATTGATAATACTGATTGTTATGACTCTAATTAGCATTGCCAGGCTGTGAAAATGCACATCTTCATTTTAACTGTGAAATTAGGGAGGACCTCACGAGTCAGTCTTCAGCATTGCATGACAGCTGATATATGCAGCATTTGGGATAACTGAAAAGTAAAATGATGCTCTAACAAGGCACAGTGAAACCGCTCACTATTTATATACCAGATTCCAGGAACCATATGTTAAGTAATACTTGATTTAGGAACAGAACCATAATTTTCAGTTTAAAAAAAAACAAACTTTCTTCTCCCCTCTCTCCCCAGCAATTTAGCTACTCATTTAACTACATGAGTATAGGAACCAAAGTCTGGCTAATGTTAACGGCTCAAGCCTGGGGGGAGGGGTGGGGAGGATGTCTTTAGTCAAGGGATAATTTTATAGTGTATAAAGTATGTAAATGCTTGAGTTTTCAAGAAAGTGAGCATCTATGATCTACAGAGGCAAAGAATTATTAGTAAGATTATTTGCTCCTTCATGAGGAAGACAGTGTAAGAAGTGTGTGTGTGTGTGTGTGTGTGTGTGTGTGTGTTGGTATATGTACACACACAAGAAACAGATGGCAGAAGAAATGAAGGTTTTCCAGCACTACTTATGATACGAATGATTTTTCAGCTACTTATAACTTTGATAAACTTTCCTTAGTCTCTTATGTTTTTCATGCACAGTGATTGCCTCACTGAATTTGTTTGATAACTTTCAGCACAAAAATGATCATTTTTTGGAATGTGTTTAGGGAAAAAAATGCATCCCACCCATTATAAGATGTTGTCCCATTAATTTGTTGAGAATCTTTAGTACTCTCTACTTTGGAATTTGGCAGCAGGCTGTCCGGTGTTTGATGTTCCTATGAAAATTTACATTTGAAAGCTGCAGCATATATATGTTCAGAAGACATTCATTAAAATGCAGTAAGTATTTTTCTGGAAGGTCCCAACTTTACAATCAGGCTTCATCTGAGGACTGAAAATGCTGAGAAGACCCTTTTCCTTCCAGCAGTAATTGAGTCATTGCAATAAAGGGTATAGGACCCAAGAGAAACTATGTCTACTGTGTTTTTAGAAGCTCCTGTTGGCACTACACACACAAGGAGGAAAGGAAGGAAGGAACAAGTTTGAAATGCAGAGAGACAAGTGTCTGTGCAAAGACAAGGCTGGGATAAAGGTCAGCAGTTGGTGAACAAACTGAAATGGAGACCTGGAAGAGACCTAGGAGAGGCATGTGGAGACAAGTAGTGAAACTAGGATTCAGATGAGGCTATATTGGGGTAGATCAAGGCAGCTTCAAGAGCCTGAGGCAGAAAGGATCATGAATAGTACAGAGACTGGGGCAACAGTAATCGCTGAAGTATCTGTCTGAGAACCTGAGGTGAATCTGGTTTGTGTACTTGAGGAAGCTGGTGTCTTACCCACATTGATGCAGAAGTACAAAGGCACATTGTCAACAATGCAGAAATTTGCAGGAAGAGAAAAGGATTTCTTAGGGTGATGTCTTTTATTGGACCAACTGTGTCTTTTGGGATAAATTTAGACAAGCTTTTGAATGAACTGACAAAGAGTGTCTTGCATTCAGTAGTGTGTCTACCTTTATCCAACAGTAAAATATATCACCCTAAGAAATCCTTGCCCCTTGCATTTCTGGACCAACATGATTACATCATCACTCTTCTATTACAGGAAGCAAAAAGATCTTATGATTTAGCCAGCCGAAAGTCACCTGGAGAAATAGATCCTAACCCTGTATCTATCACTGCATTATGTGATGCCAGTAAAACTAAACTCTTCACAGATAGCCACCGTGTTCTTAATTTTCAGGATGCTTGACATGGGACCTAGGAGTTTGACTAGTGGAACAGCTGAGCATTCCCGGCAGCAATTGACATTAATGAGACCTGTACTAGGAACAAACAACATGCTAAGGCCTCCTAATAACTGGCCATAAGCATCTTGATTTGAATGTAATGATTTGAATGAAGAATCATTTTGAGATGTGTCTGTTCCTCAGTTGCCCACCTGTAAAATAGTATCACTTCACTTCACAGGAACACTGTTCAGTTCATCTAGTTTTGTGAAGCATTCAAATATTGCTGTGATGAGCACCACAGAAAAGCCCATGACAAGTTAATGATGTAATCAAAGCACAATTTGAAAGGTGTGCAGTAAATAAGTTAGGGAAGTAACACACTGATCAATGAGAATAAATAAGATATTGAAGAGTTGCTTCTTCAGAGACCATAATTCTTTCTATAGACTGAGTGAAACAAGGGTTATATGGAAAAAACAGTGTGAGTGCAGCTAAAGCCTGTCATCATGCACATGCACAAATAGATTGAATTAAAGTTCCGCAGGCAACTGTAATGTGGATTAAATGCATATGTGTGTATAGGAAACACTCACACAAAAGTAAAATCATTAAACAAGTTGAGAAGATTTTTAAAAATTTATTTTCATATTATTTCACTTGCACTTACCTAAATTATTTAGGTTGTTATTTCTGGGTTAACCTGATTGAATCACTGTTTATTCACCTTCATACTTGGATAAAGAAAGAAAGAAAATGTAGCAACCTTTCAGGGTCTGATGCGTGCCTCAGTGACCTACCATTTCCTCAAAGCATCATGAATTAATTCACCTTTACCATGCTCTCTTTTTTTCTTAATTGGTGATCAAATAATTTTCTACAGTTAAATTGCCTGACCCTTTTACAATTTTGCCAGGCCATTTTTTTTCATTCTCCCTTGCTTCGAAACTTCCTACCTTCGGTTGAGCTGGCAATTAATCATAGCAACTCTGTTGGCAGGAGACTGCTTGGCTCTTTATAGACTACACCTTATGTTTCTCACTCACATTTCTCTATAAGTTGTTATTTTTTTGGAAATGTTAAAAAAACCTTGTTGCAAATAGCTTGGGAGTTACCTGAAACTGATTTCTGGCATTCTCTCTGGGACAGATATAGGATGTTCAAAGATTCTACTGCTGTAAGAAATAGATTATGCTTTTTTTTCCTTCATGTCTTCAGCAGCATAGATTTGGACTCATTAATTTTTACAAAGGGATTTTATTTTTTTGTTTATGTCTGTGTGACCTGAAAGAGGACTAAAATCTCAGAATAAGGCCCCAACCCAAGCTACCATCACCACTCAGAACAGTACTTCATAACACTGAAATAAATAAGACTTAAACACAAACTTAAGCACATATATAGTCAGGACAAAACTTACATTGGTTTCATTATAGGTATTTCTAAGAGTCCTTCTCTGAATTCTGGCCTAAAATGATGCTTAGGACCAGATTCTGAAACTCATTTTCATTCTGACCAGTATAGTAGAGTTTAACCCAGAAGCACCTACACAGGTTCTTAGCTAGCCACTGTGTGACTTCATCATATGTGATGAATATCACATATGATATTCATATATATGATATCATAGCATATGATATCACATATGATATTCGGCTTCTTCGGGAGCTACAATTGCCTAGCTGCAGCTGACTTGGAGTCCCATCACAGACTCTTAACCTACAAAGTAATTTTATTTGATTCTTCCACGGTAGCCAGAAATGGCACTAAGCACCTAGAGTTTGGATCTCCAAAATCCATAAATATCTCACATTTGTAATTTTAAGCACAAGTGGAAGCCACTATGTTGAACAGTTAGAGCTCACCTAAGCAAAAGATTCACTTTTGTGTTTTGTCACTTCAGCCTCAGGAGCTACCCAATTCAACTTGTCTTTTTGGAAAATGCTCAGTTTATATCAACAGCAATGATTTCAGTTTTTAAAAAATGCCAAGACCAGAGGAGGTGGTGGTGACACAGACTGTTTCGTGCAACAGTGTAGTGGTCAAAGCACTTGCTGTGAAACTGAGAAACCTGATTTATATACCCTCCTTGCTCCAACATGGATTCAACCTGCATCCAACCTTCCAAAAAGGGTAAGAACTGGATGAATCTGATTGGGAGATTTGACCGCTGCTGAATCAACTGAATCTCTGAATCAGACAGGCCTCATTCCCCTCCTGCTCTCCTAGCCCCATCAATGGCTGCCCTTCCTGGCCCCAGCATCCTGGGTATTTAAAAAAAAAAAAGCCCTGACTCACCAGCTCTAGCCAGGCAGGGACAGAGGGGCAATCCTCACTGTTCCCCACTGCCCCATGCTGCCTGCAGGGGCTCTGGCATAAGCCCCCAGAAGCCCCGAGGCTGCTGCAGCAGCCAGTGAGTGGGATTTTTTTTTTTAAAGAGCCAAGAGCTGGGGATGGGTGGAGCAGGGCAGCCATGGGGAGGGGCTGGTAGAATGGGTGGGGGATGGGGACTCATGGCAGAGCCCCCCCCCACAGCGTGGGGCAGTGGGGGGCAGCAGGGGTGGCCCCCCACCTTGCAACAGACCATGAGAGGGTTTTGTTTTGGTTTTTTTAAAGAGCAAGGAGCTGGGGCTAGGCAGGGAAGCCATGGGGATTGGGGGTGCTCAGGGGGCTGAGAGAGAAAGCAGGGGATGGGGCTTGGTGGGTCCCCTCCCCACTTCTCCAGCCCCCCTCTCCTCCACCTCCTATTTACCAGCACAGAGTCTGGGTCCAGCTCCCTGCAGTAGCAAGTGGGGACTGCCTGAATCTCCGAAGCTCTCCAAATCTTTTCTGAATTGATTCGGAGAGCTTCTAATTGATTCGGACCTTTTTATTGGTCTCCTGATTTGATTCAGATTCGGAGATTTGGCCACTGAATTCGGCCAAATCTCCTCTGAATCGAATCAGCACCCGAAGGTTCACATAGTCCTAGTAAGAACTACCTTCACTTCTCTGCTGAAAACTGGCCAGTCAAGAAGAATTGCTCAGAAGGAGAGCAAGGAAGAAGGGGCATGCCTCTGTAGCTTAGTAGTTAGCACATTGAATTGTTAGGGGTAATCTAAAACTCTAGTCCTGCTTCTAGGTGTATTTCTGGTTTCAAAGAAATGAGCTTTGAGTAGGTGGTTCTGCTTCACCTCCAGGTTCATTATTAATATTATTATTATTATTATTCTAGCATTTATTTTGTGGTCTGTGTGAATGGGTAGATTTTTAAAATGCCTCTAAAAACTTCAAGCAATGCTGCCCAAAGAAACAAAGAAACAGAATGATCCACAGCAACTGCGAGTAAACATTGTGAAGTCAGTGGCAGTGTGTAATAATAAGGCAGGTTTCCACTTACTACAGACAGCAAATGTCCCAGAACAAGTCACTGCACTGCCATAAAGAACTCTGATAATGGAGGTCAGAAATGTGTGTTACCTGTGACATGAACTTTTTAACGAGCTGCAATAAATTGAAAAGTCATATAACCTTTAATGGGGAACATGAGACCAGTGAGAAGATGGCAAAAAATAAACAGAATTGATTGCTGGAAGAGTTGAGAATTGGACAATGGAGAAAAAAGCATCCATGTTATTTGCAAACTTGAACATTCAGATAAAACATACTGAATGTTTTGCGTTTGAAATAAATATGGCAGAATCAGTGGGGGCTGAGTAGCTAAAAATCAAGAATTACTTGAAATATACTCTAAGAGCCAATCCAGGTCCAGAACCCCATCTTGTCAATTCTCACAACTTTATTAAGAGTTTTGGACTATTTAGCGGTCACTAGGATTCATGAGGGGAGTAAAAAATATCTTCTCTGGCAACAGGAACTCCTCCCCCGCCCCGTGAAACACAGGGTTAATGGACACCTACCACAATATGAGACAGAGAGAGAGAGAAAGGAAAAAGAGGATGAAGAAGATGATGAAGTATTATGATAATAATAATAATAATGATGATATCATCATCATCATCATCATTATTATTATTATTATTATTGGAATTATTTTATATCTCATTACTTTGGCAGTCAGGCTTAGGCTTTTTTTCCCCCAGGAATGCTTAGGAGTTGGCAATGATATGCTACAAGTAGACTAAAGGAATCATAAACCAGATGCAAAAGTGGCTTAATTGTCCTGGTATTTCCATGGCTGCATTACTATAGTGTGCAGCCTCTTCATTCTTTCAGCAGTAGGAAAATGCCAAACCAACATGCAAGTCAAAGCAAACTGAAAAGGGGACATCTTACTTTTATACTCTATTGTCCACCTATGCTGTTCTCTACAGGAGTGTGTGTCCCCTTTTTAAGGGGACATTTACACCAATGTAAGTTATACCAGGATGAAGAACAGACAGATGTGCAATTATTTTAAAATAGCTTTATAATACTGATTTTAGCAAAACCAGAAATCCCAGGTTAAACTGAGGGTAAATTACGTGTAAACTGTTGTAAATTACCTGATTGTATTGTAGACTTACCCTTGATTTTTTCATGGGCAATTCTATAGCAGATTGAGAGAAGATACTCTAAAGCCAGTGCAGAGTGTGTCCACGCATTTTTATACTGATATAAAAGTGTAATTATGTTGGTTTCATACCACCAACTGCTATGGAAAAGTCATCTCCACTAGCAAACTAAGAACAGCCAGATTATACCACTTTAGTTTTTCCAATAACATAACCACTTTTCACAGGTGGAATAATTTCAGCTAAAGTTAAAAAAAATATGTCAACATTTTCAGCATTTAAAATGAAGATACCAACTCTACTACGCATCTAACTGCATAACCTGGTGATATATGAAGTGGAAGTGTGTGGGAGATTTTGGGGTTGTTCATGCGGTATACAGATCTTGCTTGAATGAATTCTGAACTTCTTTATGGTTGAAACAGATAATAAATTTACAAAACCTGAAGCCTAATATTAATTGAAGAGATACAATCCAAGGTTCTGAGAACAGGCTTTTTTTTTCCCTGGACTTATCTGTCATATCCTTTATAAAATATATGCATTCTGACTATTTTAAAAATCTTATGATATAGGAGCATTGTCTCAGCCATGATAAGTTTAAGTTTGCACATTTGTCCTTAACAGAAACAGTAAGAAAGTAAAGACTACAGAGAACAGTCTGTTCCCCTTTGAGTTATCTACTCATCTACATTTTTAATTTGTTGCCAACATTGTCTTTTTGCTGGAGATAATTTTCCAACAATTTAATATTCTCTTTTGCATATTTAAATATTTTGATGATATAATGGATTAGATACATTGAGGCCTCAGTGACCTTTTTAGTTACTGGGAAAAATATGGTGGATAACTAGTTCCAATAAAATCTATGAAAATGAACATAGGCATTGAAAATGTTCTTTTCAAATTTGATCTCAACTGTCTATCAGCTGTATATCTTTCTTTTTCAGGTTTAACCCAGCAAATTGTTGTGGTGATTCATCAGCATATTTCATCTTCCCTAACCCACAAAGCATAAGTGTTATTAGTTGTAATGATAGAAATTATAATTAAAAGATACTCCCTTACGCAGAAAACTACTGAGGTTGGGCATTGGCAGATGGTCCCTCAGTCAGGTTAGTTAGTATGAGAGTTACTATGAGAAGCAAACAAAGAGTTTATAAAAGTTGCCTACTGCTCCACAATAAAGTTCATTGTTCAGTTCTTTTCATTCACTTATGTTTGTGTTTATTGAAGCCAGTGGTCACCATATGGCCTCAGAAGTGGCGAAAATGACAACATTTGAAAGAATTTGAGATCCAAAATGAAGAACTTGAAACCTGATAGCAAGTGGATCAATGCAGCCATTTGGAAGTACAAAGACCACTGTTCCTGCTTCCTGCACATTTATAGTCTAAGGATAGTTAGTCATAGAAGTGTTGCAACCTCCATCAGCCCCTCTTCTATTGGGCAATATAGCAGAGAACTGGGGAGCACTCAGACAAAGGTTTGAGTGCTCCCTAACAGCCACAGGGGAAGAAGAAAAATATGACAAAGTCAAATTTGCTGTTTTCTTGCATATTTTGTGAGAGGAACTGCTGGGTGTTTATAACACCTTTACCTTAAAAAAATGATCAAAATATCTAAGTAAATTAGAAGAATTTAAGTAAAATACTGTCCAAACTTGAGGAGTACTGCATGCCAGAAAAAAGACCAAGACCTTTAAAGACACAGATTTTTTTTATGTGCAGATAAACAAGAGAAGAATGAATAGATCAGTATGTTGTTGAATTAAAGAGACTGAGTAAGAACTGCGCTTTGGGGAACCTGACACAATCTCTGGTTAGAGATAGGATTATTTGTGGAATTGCAGACATTGTTTTACAAACACGGACTCTTGTGTGAGGATGACTTAGAAAAGACTGTCCAGATGTGGAAGGGCAGAAACTGTGAAGGTGTAGGAGTGTACCAAAAGGGGTCATCCATGCAGTAAGCATGAATGAATGCAGCTAGAAGAAGCCACCGCACAAAGTGGAATTTTCCATGGGCAAGGAGAGTGCTAAAGGAAAGAAAGCAAACAAGAGATGAGACCAACTGTTGAAGGCAATATGGCTCGTAATGTTATGCTGCGTTTAGAAAGCTCTGTTTTAATTATTATAAAAGGAAACATTTTGCCTGGTGCTGCAGATCCAAAACACAAAAGCCTCAAGTGTCTATGGTTGGGCATAAAATAAAGAAAGAGGTTTTTATAGAGATGGCTGAATCAAGTAAAACTCAATGAGAAGGACTGGATTTTGCCAGTCAAAGTAGAAAGAGCAAAGGTTTCATTTAAAATGGACCCAGAAGCTCAGGTTAATATTTCACCAGAGCACAAATACAGAAAATTAAAATTGAGACCAAAAGTGAGTCCAACAAGCATCAAAATACCTGGCTATTCAGGAACTACTATACCAGTGAAAGGGAGATGTGTCACTAGCATCCAATATATAAGTAGAGTATGCAAACTCCCATTCACTGTGATACCTAGTGTCCAATTCTGAAACCAATTTTGAGTCTTGTAGCTTATGGGAAACTGAATTTAATTTGGAGTTTGTGCTTGCAGAAGAAGACACAACATTCATGCCCCCTGATGATCCTTGTGGCCATCACAGCCCAAATCCTTGGAAGAAACTAATTGCTCCGGAACCCAAAAAGCAACCATGTTATTATGGGAATTAATGTATCTATGAATATGAATACAAATACTATAATATAGAAAGAGGAAATCTGTTTCAGCTGGCTGTAGCTAATGAACTTTATACTATGTGCAAAAGTGCAGCTCCCAAAAGTGCAAATCAATCAGATCCCAGTGTAAGGACTCAAGTCTATCAAGATCCTGAGGAAAAGTTCCCCTACCACAAACAAATCAGAAACTGGGTCTGATACTTTGTCAGTCTGAGAAGAAAATGAAACCACCTGAAATTCTCTCTCAGATTTGTTAAAAGAGCTGCAGGAAAAGGGGAATAGGAAAGTAAGTGGTAAAGACCTATTCCAGATTGATCTTTGAGTAACTTCTCCTGTACAGATTATGGGCATTAATCACTTTTTGTGTTACTTGATTTTTGCAGTTATTGTTAAGAGGCAATATGTAAATGATAGAAGTCATAATTAAAGGATACTCTTAGAAGACTACAGCTTGGGAATTGGGAGATGGTTCCTCACTCAGGTTAGTTAGTATGAGAGAGACAAAGAGTTTGCAGGGGTTTCTTACTGCTCCACAATTAAGTCTGTTGTTTAGTTCTGCTTATTCGTATATGCCTCTGATTATTGAATCTGATGTTCAGTACAGAAGGTACTTTATTATTTCTATTCTGACTGTATCATTGAAAATGTCCTAATGTAGGGTCCAGGGAAGTCAGGGGTGAAGCTCCCATTGGCTGCAGGTTTTCCAGTATTACCTTAAAGTCCAGGGATAAGGCAGCACATCAGATTAAGTTAACTTTTGCTCTTCAAAAACTCCTTTTAAGTAACAAAGAACAGTAATCTGGCAGTCAGATTTTTCTTCTTCAAAGAAATTTGACTACATGACAAAACCTATTTTTTTAAGGAAAAGCAAACAACTATTGGAAAGGTTTTGTCTTCTTGAAACCCACATTTCTATCTAATCTTTTTTGATAGTTTGGGTCCTGATCAGTATGCCATGGAAGAATATTCCTCTCCATCCCACCAGAGGGACCCCATCTGTGTCTGTTTTTCATGTAGAAAGTATGTGGGGTTACAGTTTCCCTAC
>NW_005841830.1:114064-153285 GCF_000455745.1 Alligator sinensis
TTCTATCCTGCTTTGTGGCTGATTTCAAACATGAGCTGTACTGGAATTATCCTTCACCCTTTACATAAACAGTAGCTGGAACTGGGTCAGCTAATTCACAAATATATCAATCACTTCTGTTTATAGTTGGCACTTGCTAACTCTTTATGTAGGATATTGGCTTTTAAAATCACAAACACAATTCTAGTCTATTAATTTTGTTTCAAAAGAGTCCATGTTATTACTATCAAGGCCATTATTACTAACGTCCATAATGTCCTATAAATACATGCTGTGCTTTATTATGCTAGGTAAAGCAGTAAAGCTTGGATATGAACTTGAGAACCATACCAAACTGTTTAAGATTATCCAGTAAATAGATAGGCATGGTCTTTAAAAGAAATATAATGCCTAGATGTGTTTAAGTGAGCCTTTTTAAGGTACTCTTAGGCCCCATCATAAGAGGCTGCATAGTGAATAGAAAGAAGCTTAGGAAAAGTTAAAAGAGGGAGATCATGTCAATGAAATGGCAAGATGAGCAAAGGGCATTATAATAATTTCCTTTTGTGGTTACAGTATTCTTCTAGGCCAACTGGGATGACAAAGAGAAAGTAGGTTCTCTGATCCAATACTTGAAGGAAACTTCCCAAATCAACATTTTAAGACCATAATGCAAAATATTACTAAAGAGAAAGTTGGTTTTACAGTCCTCTTTGTTAGTGTTAACAGATGTGTCCATTAATATATGGCAGCAGGAAAAGGTGAAGGAGCTGTTTGGCAATTGTATTTTTAACTCGACTGCCAGGGATCATCCTATTTTTATTTTGCTATCCTCTGGATAAAGTAACAAAGACATTTCACCGGTTTGACCCCTGTAGCCAATTCACCATTTTATATTCTGCAGAAAAATGTACCATTATGTTATGTGAGGGGATTAAACTACCTTTGGAGAACAGAGGCCTTCACTCTTCATCCACCATGAATGGTTCTTAGATGTTGAGAAAAAAAGAACAATGAATAAAAAAATTTAGGCAAAGCATTTATTTGTATTTTAAGGAAACATTATCTGGGTGGGACAGACTCTTCCCAATAAAAAACAAGGGAACACATTAGTGTAGGATGGTGTCTGCCATTTCAATTTAATGAAATTATTTAATAGATAACTCATACTAACCTTACCCAAAAACTCTTTTTCACTGGTATCCTGGTTAGGAAGCAGCTCTTTTCTCTGAATACTATTCCACTAAACCTATTACATTCTCATATTGTTCGCTTAACACAGTGGTTCTCAACCTTTTTAGATGCCAGGCATCCAGCATTAGACTTTGGACACTCCTTGGACATGCCAGCTCTTAGCTTTCACTCAGTTTTTTATAGAAAATAATAGAATAATTCTTCTTTTGCAAAGTATTCTGAAAGACCACAATCGGTAAGAATGCTTTTTGCACTATGGATTCCTATTTGAAATCTCTGGGTCTATCTTGTGAAATGTGTAGGTATTTACACACCTAACAGTGCTAATGTTGCATGGCACCCTGCATCACCCTTAAAAGGATCTCATAGTACCATGACTGAGAATCACTGTTTAAAGGATCTCAGCATCCTTTGATCAGATACGGTCCTAGAGCCTTATGCAAAAGAAAAAGGGTATTGAAGGATCAGGTTGTGGAGGTATTATTTGCACTTATGTTCATTGTATTAATTAAGGCATTTATGCAAACTTTGCTTTGAATAGCATACATTACTCACATGAGTCCACTTACTCACATGAACACCAGGCCTGAGGAAGAACTGTACAAATGGGCCAAAGTTGGCAGAAGTGGGCATTTCATTAGAAGACGGTTGAAGTGGAGCTTATATTTACTTGGGCAACACCTACTTGTTTGCAATTTCTACAAAGCTAAAATTCAAATCAGGGTGGTTCCTATTTAAGTATATCGGGCAAAGGAAGGAACAAGCTTTGCTTTTATAAGGGAAGCACACATGAGTTTAATTACTAGACTTTAAAACTCTAGCAAACAGATTGTGGAACTGTCCATACATTGCTTCAATTTTCACAGGTGCTGGACACTTTCATCTTGTATATAAAAAAATATCCTATGACTGACAGATAAAAGGTAGGCTTGAGATGTACCTTATAGGCTAAATCAATGGTTTTCAACCTTTTTTCATTTGTGGACTGCTAAAAAAAATGGAGTACAGGTAAGGACCCCTTTGGAAATTTAAAATGGTACTGGGGACCCCCTTGAATTGATTTTAAGTGTGGGTATTCATACTTTTGATTGATCATAGTCATTTTTTGTGGACCCCTTAGATATAATCTGTGGACCTCCAGGGGTCTGCAAACCACAGGTGGAAAACCACTGGGCTAACTGAATCCAAGTCATTAGCCTTCTACCCTCCCTTCTGCCTGCCTTCGGGCTAACATGGCTAACTACCTCTCTGAGTTAGACAGGGAGTTGCAGTAGACAGGAAGTAAGCTCTAGTCCTTACCACATTCCCACTTGCGAGTTTGGAGTTTTTTGCTTATTCCTATTAAAGGAACAGACAGCATCTTCCAACACTAACTAGTATTGCCAAGAAGTGACTGGCAGGCTTTTTTCTTTCTTCTGAGAGGAAGTGCTGCAAAATTCTATAGCATTTATTATGTGCTTTAAATATATATATATATATATATAATCATATATATATCATATATATATCATATCATATCATATATAATATATATATGATCATTATAAAATTAGGTGCACACTTCTATGTGTGGATTTCAGATGAGCACTTTTTCTTGGGTGCTTATATATTTAACAATATCATAAATTTATATGCATGCCACATATTATAGATATCAGTTGCGGGTGAGAAAGGGTTATGTGAAACATATACACTTAACTAAGTTTAAGGCAGATAGGTTGCAAACATATGTCACATTTATACTGGGATAAGCCATTTTATTCTGGGACAAAATAGATTGGATAGATATCCATGTCCATTTCCCCAGGATAAAACCTAAAAATGTTTCTCAGTTAAAAGGCTATAATAGTTTATTCCTGAATATTGCAAAGTACATCTGTACAGTTATCCTGGGATGGCATCATAAAATCAATGGCAGAAAAGCATTAGTGTATTCAGCCACTCACTAAACTCTGATTTGAAGGGTGATGTGTGTATATGCCAGTCCTGGGACTAGCATAGGCACAATTTATCCAGGGACAAAAGCAATATCTATTCCTAGCCAAAGTGTATAAAAATTATTGTTAGCAGAAAAGCTGAGTATGTGCCCCTGGTTATATACAGTCCCCTGCCTCCTGCTTTCTTAAGAGAAAACAACTACAGTCAAAAGATATATTGAATTAATTTATGACCAAGGGAATTCAGATTAAAGCAGACAGAAGCAATAGGAAGCGGAGGGGAAAGCTTTTTGACATGGTTAGCAATCATCTTAAATGCGTAAGTATTTGTATGTGTTCTCTACATTTTCTGAGCAATCATTCATAGTGTAAGACTGTGCGCTCAAAATTCTATTAATCTTGCACTTGAAAGTCACATTTAAAAATTCATAAACAAGGAGGTTTTTTATTCTTCATCCAGAGTAGATATTGAATCAGGAAGGTTTAAAAAGTTGGGGATTTCTATGCATTGGAGAGATTATTTTTTTTAACATATCAATGGTAGGAAAGAAGATGCTATCTTTAAATCTAGAGTTATTCACCAATGCATCTTTATAAAGGAAGCACCTCATTGCACATGAATAATAATCTGGTTCACATAGGAATGGAAGTCCTCCACAAAATAAAAAAGATAAGTCAGCGGTTCCCAATCTGTGGTATGGGTACCCTCAGTGGTACACAGACAACCTGTCAGTGGTATGCATCAACAGATTTATTACAGATTTATTACAATTACTTTATATGACAACCATTTGCTGCAGGTACTTAAGGTTGTATCGTTTCAAATTGGTGGTGCACAATCTGTCTGAGTTTGGGAAACTCTGTTCTAAGTTGTTAATGGTAGCCAGTTTACTCTTGTTATTTTATCCTGAGTCCTCTGTTTATATGTGAGAGAGAGTAAAAATGGGGTTACTTGTTTTTTGTTTTTTACACCCCCAGCTTTAATAGTTTTGGGAGTCCCGTGAATATGCTAGAATATTTTCTTTCATTAACGAAGTCTGTCCCTCTTACTACTGCAGAGCAAAAAATGAAACATGAACCTAACATCTCAAAATAGTATTTTAAAAGGGTTCCCATTATGTGTCACATCCCATCATTCTTCTACATCTCTCAATAGCCAAAGTGTTTGACCTCCCACTCCCTTAACTGGTGTACAATTTAAAAAGTTCTTACCAAATCTTCATAGATCAGCCTATAACTTCAGTAGGTTGCCCCTGAAAGCCCCCTCTTTGGATTGCGTGTTCTTACCCAACCCCTCGCCCTTGAACTGACCAGTCTCTAGAACTGATTACTAGGCAAGCGATCCCTGAATACCTCTCTGGTTCTTTTACCTGTAATCCTACTAGAGCATGCAATCTGATTGGGTAGTAGACAGTTGTCTACTTAACTGTTCCCTTACCAGCCCTTGCCTCTTGACCCCATCACAGCTGTCTTTTTAAAGGTCATCATGCTTGGGGCCAGACTCATATTTTAACAGCATTTGGATTTGGTAATTCTGTGACAATGCCACATGAATATTCAATGCTGTGTTATGAGGGGATTCCAGCTCCTCTATACTAATAGATCAAAATTATCAGTGGATATTGCCTCTTGTTGGCATAACAGTAAGTTATATTCAGACATTGACCTCTTTGCACTCTATGGTGGTCTTCTAGGAGAGTAAATTCACTGAAATACATACAATAAAATTGGCCTGAAAGCAGAGTGCCATTACAAGGATGTAGGAATAGCTTAAGCACTCAAAATTGATTTTAAGTGGAACATAAGTGGAACGGCCCCTTTGTAGACGGATGAGTTCCAGCCCTAGTGAAAAATATAATATGTTACAAACAACCTAAGCATCTCATTAAATGTTCTGAGTCTGCTTTATGGCTATTATTTTCATATGTTTAAGTATTAATAGGGGTGTTTGGTCATTTACAGTTAGCATATGCTTACTGTCTAGCTCTATTACAGAAAGTCCTTAAGCATGTGTTTAAAATGAAACCTGTATTTCAAGTTTTCTTGAACATGGATTTTTTTTTTTCTTGGGTCTGTTCATAATTTTTTTTTGTACCTCATTCCTATATTCTTATTTTCAACAGATATGCAACTAACTATGTATTGTCAGCACAATAAGACCAGATTTGAAGCTCATTGAAGTCAGTGGGAAGACTCCTACTGACTGAAAGAGTTTTGGATCAGGCTCTCTAATTTCAGTTAAAAATATAGCTTTAGGCTCATAGGACCTAAGAGCAGTGTAAATTCTCATGTTTGATTAATTCTAATGAAAAGCTCTGCTTGTTCGGTATGGATTGAAACATTCTCCCTGCAGTATCTGCAGCTAGGACTGGTCAAACACTAGAAAGAATGAGTTGTTTGACAAATATTGCCATTATTCTTTGAATAATTTATAGAGCAAGATGAATACCAGAAAAATTATTCATTGAATTATTCAATAAGAAATGGCAACAATTTCTGAATAATGTATTCACTGAATAGTATTTGACCAGGTCTATTTGATGCCCAAACACTGAAGTGTTTTGCTAGAGTAAAAAAAATAAATCTATAAACAAGAATTAAACAGTCTAGTCTACGCTCATTGTCTAAACTACTAAAAAATTATCAGCATTCAATTATATTCGTGGACATTTCCAGGTTCTTGTAACCATAGCTGTTAGTAACACAGCTAATGAAATGTGTTTAAAACTACAACTTTGTTACTTTTGAAGAATTTCTTTAAGGAGGGAAACATAAATTAACAAACTATAATAACAGTTTATCAACAAAGTAATGACCTTCTGCCACTAGGGCCCCTGACACACATTACATTTAAGGCATGATTAACAGGTTAATAACTCCTTAAATAGTAATGTGGCCACATGTTCAAATAAATTTTAAGCATGATGATATAGTAAATGAGCCAGGAAGTCATATAATGTGTTAAAACTTCATGATTCATTTGTATCATACCTTAAACTGAATGTGTGGTTGGCTTGGCTGGCCCATGACAGATCCTGACACTCAGCCAAATGTTGGGATCCATCATGGGGCACCCCTGGGTCTTGGACACAGCTGTCCTCTACTTAGTCAGGTTGGGGGCAGAACCAAACCCTGGACCCCAGATACCAGAATAAGATGGGGGGGTGCAGTGAGTCTGCCATCAGGGAACACAATCCTGAGGTTCCCATTCTCCGGGATGTATAGAAATGACATGTACCACCCAGCTAGGAAGCACACGTGGTTTTTACTCATCTCCAGGAATTAGGGACCTGTAAAAAAACCCATGTGACACCCAGCTGGACAGGACATATGGTTTGTTTAACAGATTCCAGAGCATGACAACCCTTGCCTTAGGCTGCAATAGCCTGATCCCAGGGTCCCTGTGTCTGGGAATGAGTAAAAAATGTGTGCATCCCCCAGCTGGGGTTTTGATAATCATCATGATCCTGGACTCCCCCTGCCCTGGCAAGTAAGGTATAATTGGGAACTTATCCCCAAACCTGAAAACTGTGCATCCTGCCATACATATGTGGCATGGCAGGAGATGTGATCATTGGGATTGCGGATTAAATCCCATTGCATCTTAAAACACATATCTATCAGCCAGATGTATGATGATGATAATGATGATTCTGAGGTCTTATAGAATGCTGTTTGTATCTACTTCTGTATGATGGGATGCTTGTGAAGCCCATTACAATAGGATGGAGCAGAAGGACTGCTGCTGGGGAGAGAGCCCTACCTGTAAGGATGGGGAGGAAAGAAAACAATAAAGGAGTTCAGCCTTATCAATTCTTGCCAAAATCTGTACCATAAGCCAGTGCTGAGATGAAGCTGCCTTGATTGGCCTGGGCCACTGACCCAGAAGTTAAAAGCCCAGGGATCAGACAGATTAGTTGCCCCAGAGAGGGGATCCCAGCAGGAGCAGATGCCCATGTTTCCCATGTGGAGGTGTGGCAATTTGCTAGACTCCTAGCCCAGGAGTTGACAGAGACTGATTGAGCAGGAAGCAGACAGAGAAGCTTGTTTCAAGCTGCGATCTGGTAAGGGAGTGTTACAGGAGGGTGGATGAGGAGTCTGACTGGTGAGTGAACATTTCTCAGTGTTGCCTGTGGGGAGCGAAGAGGGAGCCATAGAGAGACCAGCGTGTGTGTGTGTGGGGGCGGGTAGTTTCTCTCCATGAGAGAGTAACCCAGTGGCTGAGCCATGAGACTGTGTGAGGCAGGCTCAGGCTCACCAATTGTTTATGCTTATGAACTAATGATGAGCAGCTGTGACTCGGACACTTAGCTGGATACTGGCTAAAGCTGAGATCTGTGTGAGTAAATTGAGAGGGAATATACCCCTGAGGTCAGGGGGCAAAATAAGAACTGACCAACTACTGGGGAATCTGTGAGATACTAGAAAACATCCAACTAGCATGAAGATGGCTGGTGACACAGTCAGTGGGCATCATTAAAAGTTTATTGAAGTAGAATGAATGCTTTAAGCAGGTACCGTGATGAAGTATTGGCACCTTTGGACATCTGGCATGGTAAGGGCAGAGCATAGGGGATGGTGGAGCCCTGGAAGCCATAATTTGGTTGCAGTGAGATTCATCAGGCACACCTCCCAGCATTTACTTTTTCTTTGGGAATTTTCTTTAACAACAAAGGTGTGGCATGTGAGTAAGGAAGAGGATGATCAGATACTGGAGGATCTGGCTGCAAGCTTATACCACATGTTAGCCTCGGACTCTTACATTCTGAAAATGCTTTACAAAGGAAAACAACAATTATAATCTCTGTGTTATAGACAGGTGAAACAATTTGAGCAAGGTCACATGACACTAGTGGAATGGGCAATTTAGGTCCAGTGCTATAGCTGACCAATTACCTTTGTAGTAGGATCCAAGATGAACCAGATGCTACACAATCAGCTAGGAAGGGACATATATTATAGCATCTGGAACTCAGGCTAGCTGTTTCCAAGGAAAGATGATATATAAATGAAGTCTCATGTTTGAGTTTTGAATTCTATCTCAGGTGAACAGGGCCATCAATTGAGTAAAGGCTATAACGTATTGAAAATATAGGTGACTATAAACAAGACTTCCAAATGTTAGTGCTAGTCATAATATAGTAAAACTAATTATAATGGTATTCAGGGGGTTGGAAAGTATGAAAAGAGATCTTACACTCATTTGACATATATACATTTCATTTTTTAAAAGAAAATAAATATGTTTTCTTTATTACCCTATGTTTCAGTATGGCTCTGATTCAACCTGATTCACATTGAATATCGATATAATCATTGAAGGCCTATGTCACAGAGCAAGATTTTCAGGGGTGGCCATGATGCCCCAGGTGGCTCTGTGACTGTGCAAGTTGTGCCCCAAGGGCACCCTCTTATCTCTCCTGCCATGTCTTTGATGGAAAAATAACTCGGGAGGCTACCCACAAGCCTTTGCTTAGTCTTGGTTCACTGAACCTTACTCAAGCTCCCTCATCTGTAGGCCCTTTGCCAGGCCTCTCTTCAGTATGCTACATGAGACACCTCAGGTCTTATGGGCCAATTGCATAGCTCCAACCATCCCTTTACCATGCCCCATGCCTTGAGGGTGTTACATTGCTGTTATGCTCTGTTGGGGCCTTGGCCTACTTGGACTCCGCCCCTTTGATATAGGTATGCCTTCTAGCCTAGACCCACTGTGTTGGGCCTGGCTTTGAGGCACTAGCCCACAAACTCCTCTTATTACTGACCCCTTGGCCCTTGCACCTCTGGTGCTGGGGCTCTACACAATCGCGTGCCCCCAGTGAGGCCTCCTCCTACCCTATTAGCCTCTTCCTGGTCCACTGGTTCAAACAATAACACAAACCTAAGCCCCTGGGCTACAACATAACATTAATAATAAAAGCAGCACTCTGCTCCTTTAAGAGGGCCAACTCCCACACTTAGAATACCAGACCGCTTTATCTCTGAGCACCTTGTGAGCCCCTAGAGTCTTACTGTGTTCGGAGGTAGCAGTGCAGTCAGCCAGATGCATTGGGCCACTTTCTTGTGCAGGAGCTCCTTCTCCTGGCAATTGCCAAAGAAAGAGTGAACCCCGGCCAGCCTCAGCCCTGAGCTTATATGTGCCCTAGACTCTGACTCCTTCCGGTCAGCTGACTGCCTGCAGGTGCCAGCTAATTACCTTGTTAACCTGTTACTCAGGCACCCTGCAACTGTGGGGCTCTGTGTAGCCTGCCGGGCTCCTTTGCTAACCTGTTTCTGCTCTTAAAGGTACAGGAACCCCTTGGTGCCCTGAGACAGCCTACTAGAAAAGTAAGTTCACTAATAGGAGAATGGTTTGGAATCCACCTGTGCAACATATTTGTACAGTGGGTAAAAGAGATACATCTATAAAAACACATCCATGCGTAAAAACAATAACTGAATAGAAAAATGATTGGAGGTGTTTATTATGCAGGTATACCCACATGGACACTACACCTGGTACAAAATGTAAAAGGTTTCAATGTATTTTTACACTGTCTTTCCTGTGAAAATTGCAGTTATGCAGACTCTTCAATTTACTTGTCATAAATTTACCTAAAGACAATGATCACGTACTATATGAGTCATGTTGTTGTGTCTATTTAATATGATCTTCTCAATAATATGTTCAGTTTGACATGGCTATAAGCATACTTCTTAATAGCAAACTGAAAGGAGGAAAAAAAGGATAAAGATTGGGAGGGGTTAGATCAGAGTCTTTCTTCACTGGCATCAACTATCTTTTTCTCAATATCAGCATTCTGTACAGAATATGACCATTATCTTTCAATGACTTAGTCACATATGTAACTTTTTTGCATGTGAATTGTCTTAATAAATACAAGACTAAGGAACAAAAAGGATACTTTGCATAATAAAATAAGACCATGTACCAAAGAGTAATTAGGAGTGTTGGTGCCCTGGGCAGGGGAGAGGGGATATCAAATGTCAGGAGAAGGGGACAGTGCTTACCTCCCTATACTGGCTCCCTGGCTGCTGTTATTACTGCCCACAGTGGTCCACTACTGCCAAACTGAGAGCTCCCCAGAGTTCCCCAGAGGCTGCCATTCTGGTACCCCCTCTAAATCAGTGTGCAGAACTAGTACCCCACTTGTCCTCCCCTAATTACTCTAATGATGAAATAGACTGTGGGTATAAGTGTATTATTATACATTACCTCATCCAAGGTGGAACAAAATACAAGGAACTTAATATGCTAAAGTTGGGGCACAAGATAATCTTCATCCCAGAATACTGAAAAATCTGGCACTTGAAATAACAACTCTGCTAACAAGGATTATTAATGTCTAAAAATTCAGGGCTGGTTCCATAAGACTGGGAAATAGAAGATGTAGTCGCAGACAACTGCCAACCTGTTAATCTGATACCAATAGTATAGAATGCTGCAGAACAAATTTTGAAGGAAAGAACAATTAAAAACATTGAAATGGATGGAAATGGGACAAGTTAGAAGATGGGTTTACCAAAGGTAGATCATGCTAGACAAATGTGTTATATAACTGATTTTTTTCCAACAAGGAAAAATTAGCATTTCTGATCTCTCAGGACTTAGTTTCATAGTTTCTAGGGTCAGAAGGGACCTGAACAGATCACCAAATCTGACCCCCTGCCCTAGGCAGGAATGAGTGCTGGAATCATAATACCACAGGCAGATATGTATCCAACCTCCTCCTGAAGACCCCCAAGGCAAGGGAAAGCACCACCTCCCTTGGAAGACCATTCCAGAGCCTGGTAGCCCTAACCATAAAGTAATGCCTCCTGATATCAAGCCTGAACTTGCTCTCAATCAATTTGTGGCCATTATTCCTTGTTATCCCAGGTGGTGTTTGAGGGAACAGAGCCTCACCTATTTTCCGCTGGTCCCTCCTGGTGAGTTTATAGACAGCCACCAGATCCCCTCTCAGTCCTCTCTTGTGGAGGCTGAATAGATTCAGGCCCTTTAGTTTATCTTTCTAGGGCCTGGTCTGTTACCCCCTGACCATGTGAGTGGCCATCCTCTGGACCCTCTCAAGGCTAGCCACATCCCTCTTGAAGTGCGGCGCCCAGAACTGGATGCAGTACTCCAACTGTGACCTGACCAGCACCACATAGATGGGAAGGATAACCTCCCTGGACCTGCTTGTGATGCATCTGTAGATGAACGACAAGGTACGGTTAGCCTTACTGACCACTTCCTCGCACTGACAGCTCATGTCCATCCTGGAGTCAACAATGACTCCAAGATCCCTTTCAGTCACTGTGTTGTTGAGAAGGGAGTTCTTCAGCCTATAGGTATGTTGCAGGTTCCTTCTCCCTAGATGCAGCACTGTGCACTTAGTTTCATAGTAGTTTGGGGTCAGAAGGGACCTGAACAGACCATCTAGTCTGACCCCCCACCACTGGCAGGAGCACATGCTGGGATCACATGACCCCAGACAGGTGTTCGTCCAACTTCTTTTTGAATTTACCCAAGGTAGGAGCAAGGACCAGTTCCCTAGGAAGTTGGTTCCAGATCCTAGCCACCCTAACAGTGAAATAGTGCCTCCTAATCTCTAACCTGAAGCTATTCTCCAGCAGCTTCTGGCCATTGTTCCTCATCACCCCAGGTGCTGCTGGGGGGAATAGGGACCTTCCTATTTGCTGCTGATCTCCCCTAATGAGTTTGTAGGCAGCCACCAAATCCCACCTCAGCCTCTGCTTGCTGAGGCTGAACAGGTTCAGATCCCTCAGCCTCTCCTCATAGTGCCTGCCCTGTTGCCCTCCAACCAAGTGGATGGCCCTCCTCTGAACCCTCTCAAGGCAGGCCACATCCTTCTTAAGGAATGTCTGCATTGAATTCCATTCTATTCTCATCCGCCCACCTCTGTAACGTGTCTAGATCTAGTTGGATTCTGTCCCTCCCCTCCAGTGTGCCCACTTCTCTCCACATCTTTGTGTCATCAGCGAATCTGGACAGCTTACTTTCCACGCCCACCTCCAAGTCGCTGATAAAGATGTTGAATAGCGTAGGCCTGAGGACTGAGCCACTCCACTGCTCACATCCCTCCAAGTCAAAAATGACCTGTCCACAACCACTCTCTGGTGCGACCATTGGGCCAATTTGCCCCCCATTTGACTGTGTAGGCATCAATGCCACAGTTGCATTTTTTTTTTTATGAGAATGGGGTGAGAAACAGTGTCAAAGGCCTTCTTGAAGTCCAGGGAGAAAACCCCCACCTCAACACCCACATCCAAGGACTTTGTGACCTGGTTGTAAAAAACCTTCTGTCAAGTCTAACATGGGAAATCATTAGGTAAACTGGGGAAAATAAGTACTTATACAAACACTCACTGTAAAATGTGATAGAGAGTTAAAAGTGAGCTGTGTTGAAAAGGAAACTTGATTTGCAGGAAGGTTATGAGTGGAGTTCCATAAGTGTCAGTCTAATTTTGAATCATTTCATTAATGATCTTGACACAAAATTTGGAAGTGGTGTCAGTAATCCTTCACAATTGAGGATGATCACTACCATGGGTCAAGTAAAGGGTTGTAAATTAGTCCATTGATGGCCAAGAAGTCTGATCCTAGAGCTATGGACTCTCTGGTAAACACCACAGGTGGTGATTAAAAGGAGGGTCAGACTACAGGTTTCTTGGTTTTGTTTCCTTTCCTTCCATTTCTGTTGTTTTTCTGCCTCCAGGGTGAGTCAGTTTTCCTCAAAGTAAGCTGTACCTTCTCTCACAAGGTGTCGCCATGTAGGCCAGTCCAAGGCTAGTTTTTCCCCATTTGTGGTATCAATGCCACATTTTTTAATGTTCACCTTAAGGGTGTTCTTGAAGCATTTCCTCTGGCCCTCACATGTCCTTTGTCCCTGGATGAGTTGGGAGTATAGAAGTTGTATTGGTAAACATGCATCAGGCATGCTCACACAGTGCCCTGTCTACCACAACTGATGTTGAATAATCAACACTTCCATACTCATGGTGTTAGCATCAGTGAGGACACTGGCATTCATACAGTTGCCCTCCCACTTTATGCCAAAGACGTTCCAGAGATAGCTCTGGTGATGGTTTTCCAGGCTTTCAGGTGGTCCCTGTAGATCACCCAAGCTTCACAGCCATAGAGAATAGTTCAGGTTACCACAGCCTTATATAGTAAGAGCTTTGTTCAAGTCCTGATGTCATACTCATTGAATACATGATGATTCAGGCTTCTGAAGGCTGGCACATCCATGTGCCAACTCAGTCTTTGATGAGCTGGGACATCAGATCCTATACTGGATCTCTTTGGTGATGTTGGCCATCTTTAAAGATAGCTACCAAAGTATACAAAGTGTTCAACATTCTCTAGCTCCTGTCCATCAGTGAGAATCTTGCCAGCAAAGTTGATTAGCCAAGAGCAGGGAGCAGGCTGGTGAAGCACCTTTGTTTTTCTGATGTTAAGGGTCAGTCCCAGGCACTGGTATACTTCACAGAAGTAGTCAAGGGCCATTTGTAGGTCATCCTCAGTATGTGCAATGACAGCACAATCATTGGCATACTAAAATTCCACAACTGAGGCCAGTGTAACTTTGGTTTTGGCATGTAGGTGGGAAAAATTGAAAAAATTCCTGTCCAGCCTATACTTGATGCTGATGCCATGTGGCAGATGGTCCTGGATGAGCATTTTGATGACCATAAAAAAGACAGAAACCAGAATAGGTGCAATCACACAGCTCTGCCTGAAGTTAGTTTGAATGGCAAAGGGCTAAATAGCAGAGCCACTGCATAGGATGGAGGCAGTCACCTGGTCATGACAGAGTTTTAGGATCATAATACATTTCCCTGGGAAGCTAAACTTCAATAAGATCTTCTGTAGAGCCTCACAGTTAACAGAGTTGAAGGCTTTGGTCAAATAAAAAAAGGTCACTTTAATAAAGAGACAAAAATCAGGAACTGTTGAAATACTTTGGTGACATAAAGTTGGGAAAGGTTGTCAATACAAAGGACAAGAAAACCTTATACCAGTCTTGCAGTAGGAGTAATGGGGACAAAAAAAAACCCTAATGAGTTTAAAGATATTGCTTGATAAGTTTATGATAGGAATTATATGACAAGGTTGCCTGTAGTAGCAGGGAAACACACTCAATGATCCTGGAGGTCCTTTCCAGTCCTATATTCATAAATGCATGTATATACATTTGGAAAGTATTTTATACAGTATTAGCTTTAACTCCAGGTATACCGCTTAGCTTAGAGATGGCTATATTGATCCAAGTTGAACCCAATATCATGGGGGTTTTTTCACGTGCATAAACTTATACAGATGTTTGTATTTTGCTCAATCATGACCTGCTTTCTGAGAATAATGTACAAAACCAATGTCAATTATGCAGTCGTAAATGTCTTATAGCAAAGCCCTGTAATGAATGCCCTGCAAAATATGTACAATAGCACCTAAATTGCACAGAACGACTAGAACAGCAACACAGAATTATTATTGCTGATAGGATTTGCTAACTTGAGCTATAGTTTATGTCCTCCTCTTCTGAAGAGTAGCCATCTCAGATTAAAAGCCCCACCATACTTGAGTTAAGGTCACAATATTCAAGCTACCTCTGCAAAGACGACAATCCCATTGTGTATCAACACTACAATGTAGAGGCATACTTATTTGCTTGAAATGAAGCAAGAAGGCACAAGCCTATTATTTTTAGCTAAGTTATCTAAAAAGGAGAACACAGTAGCAAGTATTAAAAAAGAATGAAAAAACAAATTGTTTGGGTTTTCTGAGAAGTATTACTGCCTATAGGCTTTTGGGCACAATTTGTTTTTCTGACTTCCTTTTCCTCTATGCTTAGTGCTAGATATCAGCATGTAATATATGACAGTCTTTTGTAGTCTCTTGAAATACTTTTCATTTCATTTTAACCCAGAAATCACTAACAAAATATGCTACTGAAATGTCTGACACATCTTATTGAACGTTCAATATTTTGCTGAACTCTCTTCCTCTTAGCTTACTGCCACAGGCTAGTACTCTTCAACAAAGTTCCCAAACATAATAAAAATATGAAAATGCAGAAAAGAAAGTTTATAGTCATACCCCTTGTCAGATTATTTCAACCATCAGTCAAAACTCAGGCCTAGAAACATGACATATTTGCACTACAGCAATCTATCTAGGCTTTGCACACTAAGGTAAATTATATCAGGTTCCAAGGCAAACAAGCAAGTATCAGATGGTAGTCACCTGCATTATTACAACAAGTCACCACTAAGTGGTAGGGGAGGAGGTAATCATCTGTTTGCCCACAGGAAATGTACTCATGCCCACTCAGATCTGCCTTATCTATTCCCTGCATCTTCAACTCTTTTTTTTTCCTTGGACATGTGAAGATAGGCCATGTGGAGCTTGTTTCCTCCTTTGCTCCTCATTAGATAGCTACAAGATCTAGAGGGGATTCATAGGGAACATGATCTTCTATATGTCTCTTCTTGGCCAATAAGTATCTGGACCTTATTAAATAAAGGATTTCTTACAGATGATAAAAGGAGATTTTACAGGCATGAAACCCAGAGTTCACCTCTGATATCTAAATTTCTAAGCAAAAAAGGCTTTACCTTTTTTTTTATATTAATATCAGAGCAATTATATTAGCTTCCATTGTCCAACAATTTACATGATACAAGTGAGACTAGAATGAGGATCCCAATTCCATATCAAATTTGACAATTGTGTGTAAAGACTGTTTGAAATTTAGCAACTTGTGAACTGTACTTGTCACTTGCACTCACCTTGTCACATAGGAAACATGACTCACAGCAAAACAATTAAAAACTTGTATAATTGTTCCATCCAGCTATACCCCCTAACCCAGGGGCAGTCAATTATTTTGGGCAGAGGGCTGCTAACCCAGTTTTGGCAAGCTTTCGAGGGCCACATGGGTAGCCCCACCCTTTGACAGGTTCCCTACCCCCTGGTCACCATCTTGGGACCAATGTTCCAATGTCTTGGGACCGATGTCTCAGGGTCAGCACTGGCAGGGCCCAGAGTGGGGTGCAGGCTGGTGGGGGTCTGTGGAGCCGGGCTGCGCTGCACCAGCAGGGAGACGGGGAGCTGGCTCAGCTCCATAAAGCCCCTGCCAGCCGGGACCTGTAGTTCTTCTGCCCTGCTCTGGCTCCCGCACCTGCTCACTCCCAGTGACCCCCCAGCTCCACGGTACAGGCAGGGTGCAGTGTGCAGCCCTGATCCCCTGCTTGCCGGCAGGGAAGGAGCTGGTGCTGAGTGTTGGGAAAAGTGGCCCCTAGCCCGCCCCATGGCCAGCACTTCCTGCTGCAGCCACTCGCAGCCTGCATGGGGCTGTCCTGAGGAGGCACAGCATCCCCAGGCGGACTGCAAGTGGCTGCAGCATGGGGCGCTGGCCATGGGCCGCTTCTCCCACGCTCAGCACCAACTTGTAACCTGACCTTGCTTCCAGCCTGGGCCCCACACTAGTTTTGGGTTTGCCCATCGGGGCTGTACTATGTTAGCAGCAGCTGCTTGGCATGGAAGAAAGGGGCCCCACAGTTGCCATGCCCGCCTCTGGGCTGCCCAGCGCACAAGCTCCGGGCAGGCACCAGCAGCAGCAGCAAACACTGCCTGGCTCAACAAGTGGGGGGGGGGGGGCTGCAGCTGCTGCCATTGTGGAGCAGCCCCAACGGGTAAGCCTGGAGCTGGTGCAGGGCCCAAGCTGGCTGTGGGCCAGGTTACAAGTTGGTGTTGAGCATGGGAAAAAGCAACCCGTCCTCTGCCCCGTAGCCAGCGCCCCACACTGCAGCTGCTCACAGTCTGCATGGGGCTGCCTGTGCCTGCTGAGGACAGTCCCATGCGGGCTGTGAGCAGCTGCAGCAGGGAGTGCCAGCCACGGGGTGGGGAAGGACCACTTTTTCCCATGCTCAGCTTTTCCCCAGGCTCCTTCCCTGCCTTTCCCCCCTCCCCCTTACCTGAGTTTCCCATACAGCCAGGGAGCCATATGATCCCAGGTCAGAAGCCCCTGCTGGGGCTTCCGGCTGTTGGAGGAGCACACCAGGGCTTCCCCTGAGTCCTACTGCCCCTGGCTTCTGTCATTTTGGACAGGAACCAAGGGCAGATAAATATACTTTTCTAAAAATTTTCGGAGCCCCATGGGCCAGATAGAATGGCCTTGCAGGCTGGATGCGGCCCATGGGCCATATTTTGCTCACCCCTGCCCTAACTCAAGTATAAAATGGAATTCAGTGGGGAGAGAACTTAGAGCAGTGTAGGGTCAATCCATTCAATGACAATTTGAGATTTCCTCTCATTTGAGGAATACTTGGTTAGTCAATTAAGCCAGGTTATTTCATGGAATCATAGAAAAGTAGAGCTGGAAGGGACTTTAGAAGTTCATCTAGTCCAATCCTCTGGACTGAGACGATGGACCAATAAGCAAACCTGTTGTGTGCTAGCTACAGCAAAAGGATAATGGGCAGGAGTAACTGGGACATTGACATTTTGAATATACCTAGACTTGAGTCCCTAATCATCATAAATGACTGGGATTTATCTCTCTGTGTTTGAAGCTCTTGAAGGAATTGTGCCCGGGATTTTTAGATTTCTTAGAATTTTAGATTTCTAACCTCTCTAGCAAATGAATCATTGCCAGGGACTCCACAGAAGAGTTATTTTTTGAGACCTCAGCCCTTAGAGTCTCTCTTAAAGGCTCTTAAATACCTCTGGAATTCATCCAAGATATAGGGAGGGTGCACCCATGACTCCTCAGACTAATACTAGGCCCTCAAACTTCTGGATACCTTTGGGCTATTTTCATGGCTCCCTCAGTAAGCTTCTGGTAGCTCAAACCTTACTCAGAGTTCCAGAAGTCTGAAGCCTATACTCTTTTTGGCCAGGTCTCAGTCCTGATTCCTTTCTTGGATACCAGTACTTACACCAGAGGTGGGCAAAATATTGCCGGCAGTCCTTATCTTGCCCACCAAGGGATTCTATATGGTCTGTGGCAGGTCCTTTGGTTCCACCCAGCCCAGGCACAGGGGGCAGGCTGATCTTTAGCACATGCAGACAGTCCCCTCCCCCCCCCCGATCATGCAGTAGGGCTGGGGCAACATAGTAGCTGGTCTGGCTTCCTGGCAACCACAGCAGCAGTTGTTCATTCTGATTGCCACTGCTGCCAGACTGAGCCCAGCTGCCCATGCACCCTGGCCCATATGCCCTACACCCACTTCCAGAGGTGGGACAACATCTGGGAGAGGGACAGGTAGGCAGGGCCAGGATTGCACGGATGGATCATGGGATGGAGAAAGCATGGAGATGGGGCCCAAGGCAGAGCCATAATCCATTTCCCATATGCCCCCACAATGGGCGCTGGTTGCACAGGCAGGGGTATTAGGGGAGTGGATCATGGCTCTGCCCCAGGCCTTGGCCGCATGTTGTCACCACCCCAAGATCCTGGACCCAGCCCCACCTGCCCATCCCACTCCCAGACACCACTCCACCCCTGCCTGTGGCCCCATCCCATCCATCTTGCCATGTCTTGGCTGGTCTCCATGAAGACCCTGGGATTGCAGGGTGGTGATAGTGTGGGGCTGGGCCCAGGGCAGAGATGTGATCCACTCCTCACATGCAGCTGCCCCCGGGACTGGTGCCTGTGACAAGGACATGCAAGGAATAGATCACAGCTCTGCCCCGGGGCCCTAGGCCTATGCTGTCACAGCCCTGAGAATACAGCCCCAGCCCCACCCACCCATCTGATTCTGGGATGCTTCTCCCTGCCCGCCCATGGCTCCATCCCAGCTGTTCTTTCAGCATGAAGCAGAGCCACTCAGGGAGATTAGGTGAGCTGTGGTGGGAAGGTGGGGGAAAGTGCTGATTCAGCCCATGACAGCTCAGCAACATTTCCTAAGTGGTCCTCAAACTCAAATAATTGCTCACCCCTGAGTTACACCCTTTTCAAGGTAGGTTCTCATTTTGTGCATCTTTGAGCAACTTCTGGTAGGTTTAAGCCTTCCCAGGGAATCTCCAGTCATTAGCCTTAATTGAGTAAGGCTCAGGAATTGAATGTGGATCAGTAGTTTCTTTGTATACAAACTGATTTATTGTGATCTTAATGATCCATTCTCTAGTAGCAGAAACAGCTATGTTCAGACACCTGTTCACTCCCTGGTTTATTACAGGATAAAAATTAACCTTTTTTTCCAGGGAGAAATACCTTCCAGTCCTACCTGGGAGACTGGGGCATGCACAATTATTACATTACAACACTGCAAAATAGTACCATGCTCTGAAGGTCCTAACACTTGAAATGTCTGGAGTGTTACCACTAGGCACATGGTGCATCCTATGCATGATCAAATGCTTAAGGAACTAGTATTTGATAGCATCTACTGTGACTCTCTGCACTGAGGACTAATGTAGTATGACAAATATATATAGTATGAAACCCTCATAGTTTGGTTGTTTATGAGAGAGCAAAACACTGTGAAAAGATAAGTAACATTACAGATAGAGACATAATCGTGGATAGTCCTTGAAATGGTCCCTAACAGTTCAAAAAGGTGGGGTAGAGAGAATATCTTTGTCTGGTAAAGAGACAGTGGTGAAGAGAAATTGCATAAAACTCAAGTTTTAACTCCATCACAACCATTGCCAAATTGGCAACCATGGTAATACTGCAACAGTTGTGATGGCATGAATGATTGAAATGTGGAGTTTTCTAGAAGAGAGTGAGCAATCTTGAGAACTGGACTCTGTCCCTCTTACATGCACCTGAACATGAATGATGTGTGCCCCCCGGTGGCTGGGGGGGCAAGGCAGTGGCAGGAGCATGGTGGCTGCAGCAGAAGCGTGGCAGCGGTAAGCAGGGGAGCTCCTGCAGATGCCTCCGGCACAGTCAGCAGCAGGATGGCGGGTGGCGAGTGCCAACCAAGGGTTGGCAACCACCCGCAGCCACCACCAGCAGCAGCGGTGGCGGCCAGTGGGGAGCGCGGACCACCCTTTTGTAGGGGGTGCACCGCCATGCTCAAGAGGTACACGTGCACCCGCGTGCACCCCTTATGTGTCATCACTGCACCTGAGAGCATTCAGTCATGGTGATCCCATGGTATGGCAGGGAAGACTCTGGAGGAAATAAAAGATTCATTCTGCCTTTCCAAAGCAAGGTGTGTGTCTTATTTGGGAGCATGAAATGTACAAGAAAAATATGGTATGTTGAGGAGGAAGCATCCTTTCTTTTTGCAGAGGACAGTAAAGCAAAAGGAAACAGATAAATCCTGATGTTGTGAGCTAGCATCTATAGCAAGGAACAGCTTAGAATCCAATCACATTGGTTTCTGAGGAGAGCTAGTTACAGAAAGAACTGAAAGTCTTGTGAAATATAACATTTGAAGCTAGAAATGTTCTGCGTCCTTTTTTTTGGAATTCACCAAAGAAAGGGAAATAGCATCAGCAATGGGAGATAACATTCACTGTCTGGAGAATATACTATTTCGTTTCTACAAGTGACCTGATTAGAAAGGAAAATCAGTACATTGTTACAACCTCACTCTGATATTTAAAACAAACCTTAACAATTTTCAAGATCAAATAAATTATGTTTCACTTAATTAAGAGGAAGGCAGCCTGATATGTAGAGGGCAAAGCTGTCTCTGGGAAAGAGGGAAGAAACTGCCTGTGTGATAGACTGAGAAGCCTTGAAAACAGACAGATTTTAAGTTCCTGCTCAGCTGCCTATGACCAAAGGATGGCAAGATAGAGAACATTATTTATGCGGAAAATAACATATTATAACATATCAAAACCAAAGTAAACTTAGTTTATTTGTGGTTCATATAGAGTTTCAATCTAGCTATGATGTCTAAGGCTACATATACATCTTCAAAGGACCTGACAGAATTCTCCTGGATTTCTTCTCTGGGTAGAATTACTTACCCTGAGATGCCTGAACAGACATTTGGGTGAACCTGATATATTTTATTAGACCAACTTAAGTAGTTGGGAAAAAAAATTAAGCAAGCTTTTGGGTTCAAAAACCCTTCACCAGGCTGAGGAAGTTTCAGCAGTTGGTGTGTGCTCTTCCTGGATGGAATGAAAAATAAAGAAGCCAGAGGCTGGGCTGGCATTCGTACAAGATAGGAAACAAACTACAATGATATTGACCAAAATATTTGTAATTATATTATGGCTGTTTCCCATCATGCCTTAAGTTGCATGTATGGCAAGGCATCAGGTTACTGCCAGCCACTCCCAGGCATCAGGTGGCTCCAATGAGCTCCTGAGGCTGGAAGAGCTAATCAGCTGACTGGCTGCTACTTGCTGATGGAATCATGATCCCTGGCTTCCCTTGCACTGCCATTGGACACAATTAGGATCTGATCTCCAATCCCACAATTGCACCTCCTTCCATGCATGACGGGAAGCAAAATTGTTGGGACTGTGCATCAGATTCTATGCTGCCTTTAAGTGAACATCTGCCACTGGCTCAATGTCAATCATAGAAGCTACTCTAACATGTTGAGGCCAGTTACTCTAACATGCTGAGGCCTGAAATGGCTCCAGGGATGAAAAATAAGATGCTATACAGTCTGCTTTGCTCACCCAGCTTGGGTGTAGTGTCAGCTCTAATACTCTGATTCTATGTCAGAGTGCCTGTGCTATCACAGATGCATTGTTCATATTACCTGCTCTTCTGCTTTTGATGTTCAATCTTCAATGCACATACTTGCTGGCTGCCTTACTGTGGTGACTTTGAATCTATTTAGAAAAAAAAGCCTGTAGCAAGTTAAGAAGCATTTGGCTTTCTTTATATAACTGCCTATTCATCTCTTTCCTGTTTCTTGTTTCCAGATTTTTCATTAACGTTTTATTCAGTCCAAGCAGCCAGAAGTAGTACAAACAAATAAAAGTACAGGGTAGTAGAATAATCCTAAATGACCAAGACACAATATAATTAAAAAACATGTATTCTTGGGTTGTTACTGTAAAAAATACTACAGTGTGTTAGAGCTGCCTTTATCCCATGACATGTAAAGAATTTTCTTTTTCTTTTTCTATAAATTTCAGCTTGCCAGGGTAAATAATCTGTCATAGGTATGGACATTTCTGTATTACATTGAAATGGTTTAGCACATATGACCAAATCCTAGAATATGTTTAGCTTCTTGCGCCAATCAAAATACAGTTTTTCATTTGGTTTTCCTTTATCTAATAATACTATTGTTGAGTCAAAGAAGGAATACTTGATCTAAACATAGAAATTCATAATCAGGTAAAGGAACAAAGTGATGACAACAGACAACTTTGTGGTAGGTTATTTTTATCTATGTTAAGGATGAATGCCAGGCTAGCTATAAGATCAGCTCCTGGTTCCCAGCAGTTAGAAGTTAGTTTGATTCAGGACAGCCAGTGAAAAAAGCAGGTGTAAGTATTAGGCTACTCCTCATTTTGAAATTTTTGCACTGTCTACAAGTTAAATCTGAATATTAAAAGAAAACTCATTAAGTTTTACTAATTTTATCAAAGATAAATCTACTTGACATGTAATTAACTTAAAATCACACAAGCTATAAGTGCACAATTGTATTTTAATACATTAAACTTCTAATGAAGTTTATGCACTGTGCATTTAATTGGTATTTAAACATATAATTGGAGTAAATTGCAATTAATAGCAAAAATGTTAATTGTTAAGTCCATGTTAATTAGTATCTAACTCAATAGACTGAAAAAGTTGTATATGGGACTTCTATGCAGAAACAGGGTAGTTGTATGATCAGTTTTCATTACATCTAATTTTTTTTATGATTTCTCTGTATTTGTCATTTATAAAGTCTCCACTCTTCATCTTAATTAGCTTTCATATTCTGTGTTCATAATAAATAATATAGATTCAGTTTAGCTATTGTTATTGGAAATTAAATTACAGACAGAATGCTTTCTCTCTTCTTAGCATTTGTAGTATGTGTTTCAGATGCAGATATATTTGAATTCTGTATTCTTTTTCACTTCCCATCCTAATTATTTATTGTTAGGTGGAGCTGTTCAAGAGTTGCTGAATTCTGTCCTAACACAATATTTAGCTCTGACAAAAAACGATACAATGAATAATTATTTTCCTTTTTTACCTTTTGGCATATTCTATCAGTTAGCTGCAAAATTCAGAACATGAACTGATGCTTTTGCTCCTTAGAGATGGCAATGAAACAAAACCAAACCAATTACCTTTGTTTTCAAGAGCATGAAAGTCTATTTATTTAGGGAAATGAAGAGATCCATTTTCATATATGATTTATTTTGACTTACAAATGGTTGGGGCAAAAACTGGGTCCAAAGGAATGTCATCTGAGTTCTTGAAAACAGGATGAGCCTACCTTTGTCACTACCTGGGCATGTCTACATGTGCACTTTAATGAGCTTTAGCCTATTTTAGTAGCATGAAAGTGTCACTTTAAAAAAACATGCTTTTTTAATTAATGCACATTAAAATAGGTTAATGCACATTAAGCATCATTTAGAAACTGTGGGCTCCTATATAGATGCAGGGAAGTTGCTCTGATGCGCTCTAAGTACAGTGTATCAGAGCAGACTCAATTAATCAAGTCTGCTGGAGCATGGTAATTACTGGACCCTACTGTTACACATAGGGTCATGTGTTACAGTATCCCTACACTGAAAAATGGCAGCAGGGTGCTTTAAATTAAAGCTTGTTTGACAAGTTTTAGTTCAAAGTGCCCTGCTTCCATTTTTCAATACGGGGACGCTGATACACATTACGGTCCAGGAGCTTCAATTAGCACGACTCTTGGAGCTACACTAATTAAAGTGCTCCCCCCCCCCCCCCCACCCCCAACAATTCTATAAATTCATGGGGCATTTATACATTAAGACAAGCTTATGCACATTTTCCTAGTACCTCACAATGGAAATACTAGACTTAATGTACATTGTACCCGCTGGGCCTCATACATCTTGCCTCGGGCTTCCTTGCTCCGAGAGCTTACTGGTACTTGCCTAGCCATCGTAGGTGGCCTTCCAGGAGGTTCTTCCATGCGCCGCAGCCTGCCCCTTCTCTCCTGCCACAACTTGAATCTTTCAGTGGGTGGAGCTTCGTGTAGCGCGGTTACCCTTGTCGGTCACCTGCGTCGTAGATGTCTTCTGCAAGGCTCCTCCTCCCCTGCACCTCATCCTTTACCCAGCCTGGCAGATCTTGGCTGTTTCCATGGTTGCCCGAATATTTCCCGAAATACTCAGCCAACGAGCTCACCCCTCGCTCTAGCTCCCGGCCGTCATGACCTCAGCTCCTCCTAATCCGAGGGAACACAAAACACCCTTCAAAACTCAAATAAAAACTCAATGGGCCTCAAGAGAGGCATAACCCTGCCCCTATTAGGTTTCCTTGTGGAGCCAGTAGCTTATCTACCCTTCCACTTAGTGACCAGGTCACCTGCCTGTGGCTCGGTTCTGTGGCCCCCTCTCCACCTATCTCAAGTTCTTGTCATCTCTTGTCCCGTATCCCACCGGTGTGACCCTATCTCTGGATCTCCTGGGCCCGTGCCCCTCTTTCCGGGGTTCACCCCGAACTGCAGCCCTCTCTCCGGGCCTTCTCCGGACTGCAGCCCTCTCTCCAGGTCTTCCCTGGACCGCAGCCCTCTCTCTGGGTCTACCCCAGACTGCAGCCCTGTCTTTGGGTCTTCCTCAGACCGCAGCCATCTCTCTGGGTCTCTCCCAGACCGCAGCCCTCTCTCTGGGTCTTCTTCAGATGGCAGCCCTCTATCTGGGTCTCCCCCAGACGGCAGCCCTCTATCTGGGTCTCCCCCAGACCGCAGCCCTCTCTCTGGGTCTTCCCTCGACCGCAGCCCTCTCTCCGGGTCCTCTTCAGTCCGTTGACCCCTCCGCACCACCGGAGCTCTTACCGCTCTCTCTCCCGGCTCACCCGCCGCTGTCGTGCTGTCCTCAGACGTTGGCTTGTCCCCGGGTTTCTTTAATTCTGTCTGGTAAGCGCTGGCAGTCAGCTCTGGTGTTCCGTGCCTCCAGCTGACTCCACTGGCCAGGCTCCCTCCCGGCAGCCACGTGCGTGCCCCTGCTCCTTTTCATCGCCAGCCCTTTCATCTCTGCCGGCCGGCGATTAGGAGTGACGTCATCTGCCAACCGTAGGTGACTTAAGGCATCGTCTAGGCCATGTGCAAGCTTCTCCTGCCATCCCTGCTCTTCCTCACATCCTGTGGTGAGTAAGTTATTTTTTTTATTTTTCCTCCTCTCCATTCCACCTCCTGCCCCTGGCTCTGGGGCTCCCTCCACGGGCCTGGGAGTCTTCCCGGTCTTTCTCCACCTGTGACATACATTAACTAAAGCACATTAATGCATGTGTAGATGCACCTCTGTGAACCAGATTTCACCATAAAAAAAGGTTGATTTTTGGAATATATTTGCATTATCTACTTGTACTGAGATACTGACCCCTATATAAAATTAGAATCTCAAAGTCACTGTACATAATAAAAAGAGCCACAGCTAGGTTGTAGGTAGCACCTGGTTTAAATGACGCTAATAGCATAGCCCAATTGGAGCAAGGAGCTCCATTTTCACACCTAGATCGTAGTACCCCCCACACCCTCTGATTGGCAAGGGGGCAGGTTTAGGGACAGATTTAATTTCAGCAGCAGAAGCCTTGCTTCCAAGGCCTCTGATCACTACTAAAAAGCACCCTGCCTCCCTGCCTCATTGGAAAAGGCAGGAACAGCAGCCAGCAGCAAAAGCATAGCAGCCCAGAGGAAGGGGGGAGGTGTCATAAAAGGGGCAGGGGGAGGAGAGAGCTTTGGAATGGGTAGGGGAGTGTCTGTTTGCTCCTCTGGGTGGGAAAACTGGGACTGGGGGCAGCTTGGGGCTGCCTTGGCAGATGGACCTGGCACCAGATAGGGGAGGCACTGTTTGCTCCTCCATGTGTGTGTTCTCTCCTCCATCCCTCACCCCCAGTGCCCCAGTCTTCCCTCCTGGATGGAGGGAGAGAACACATGCATGGGAGGAGCAAATAGCTCATCCCCTACCTGGTGCCAGGGCTATATATGAAGACAGCCCTCCCAGGTGCTCCCAACCCCCTGCACCCCAGTTTTCCCTCACAGAGGAGCAAATAGCCCGTCCCCTAATCATCCCCAAACTCTCTCCTCCCTGTGTCCCTTTTGCAACCCCTTTGCCCCTCCCCTGGGCTGCTAGGCATTTACTGCTGGGTAGGGAATGCTTTCCCCAGCCTGCAGGAGCCATCATGTTGCAAAAAAATACCAGGATATGACTGCTTGGTGAGGAACTCCCCAACAAGTGGCCATATTCTGGCATTTAATTGCTAATTGCATTTTTCATGAAAATTACTTAATTTCATGATTTTCATGAAAAATGAAGAATCACAATTTAAATCAGGACCTAGTTATTAAGCAGTACATTGCTGTGTTATCCAAGAAGCTGTGAGACACAATAAACTCTGTCATATTCCCTACTAAGAAAAACATAATAGAATAGTTTCTTATGTGGATATGAACACCTAAAGCCTAAAATATATTTATCGGTATAAATACATACATGCACATACTGACATATTAACAAGATTAAATAAAAAAATAAAAGGAAAAAAAATCTTACTGTATGCAAACTCACACATTGATAAATATTCCCAGGAAGGAGGGAACTTGAATAATAGTTATTTTCTCAAGAGGAGAGGATCCATAAAAAGAATTCAAACTGTGGAATCAGATTTCAGGCTTTAAAGAGGTTCCTGTTACCTGGTAAGCAGAATAATCATTCAATCCCCCAAAATAAAACAATTCCTTCAACATTTGTCCTGATGCTGAGATCCTTTAAGACCATCCTCTTCCTAAGGGAAGAGAGACAAAGGAAACAGCACAGACATGTTTATGTCCTCACATGAAATAAAACTACAAATGTACAAAACAGAAAACAGATGGTAAATCCCAAGAAAGCCTAATTGTGATTTAGTTCCCATTATGTTGGGTGCTTCATGAGCATGGGAGAAAAAACATCCTTGCCCTGAACAGTTTTTACGTGAAGGAGCATTACTCAAACCAGAATTAGAGAAACAGGTAGCATTTACATGAGCCGCTGACTGCGCAGTAGCTCATTACTACTGTGCAGCAGCATCGTGTTGCACAAAGCATAATGCAAAACTACTGTACAGTAGTAATGAGTTACTGCACAGTTAGCACCACCAAAGAGCCATTCAGGGAGGCTACTGTGCAGTAACACTGGTTATGACACAGTCATTTAGTACTTGTGTATGCAAGTAATAAATGACTGTGCAGTAACAACTGCACAGTCAGCATCTCATGTAGATGCAGCCACAGTGGCCTTAAGAATCAATTCCTTTTCTGTTTCCCCAAACCTACCCAACACAGAGTAATTCAGTACTATTTTGTATCAATTACTTTCCTGTCTTTGCTGCCTCAGCTGTAATGGCCAGGGAGTTTGAGAGTTCCAACTATTTCCTCTTGCTCTCCACCCGCTGTCCCTGCAGGATGACACAACCTGTCATGCCCTTTCCTTCCCAACTCTACCTGGACCAGAGATAAGGGAATGCTCTATGCCTCAACTGCCCTGTGTGGGCACCTAAGAGTAACCTCTTCATCATAATGAATAACTATTGACAAATAAAATTGGCTTACCTGCAGGGAAAAAAAAAAAAAGTTCCACGAGTCTTCAGAGTAATATGAATGAGGTTACTTATATTGTTAACCACTGGAGAAAATGTGAATATTTGAACAGCTCTCCACTATATCAAAACTAATTGTGATTTTGGTCCCATTATATTGGCTGAAGCATAAATATGTCAGAGAGATTATCTTTGCCCTGAACCATTTTTACAGCTAGGGAAATTATTGAAACCAGAGGCTTTTTGGAGAGGCATGTCTCAATAATATTCAAAGAGACCCATGCATGCATGATAGCAATGCCCACAAATACACATCAGCTATCATGTTTACATCTGATTGACCATACTATTGTACTTTTGGGGGCCATGTGATGCATATGTGTTCAAAACGATTAGATGGATTGCAAAGATAGAGAATGCTGATGATAAGACAGTGACTATGCATGGGAAAGCTACCTATCATAACTATTTGTGTATGTGATCCCTTTTCATCTGCTACTCAGAAAGTTCAAAGAAACCAGTAATAGTACTTGTTTTACAGTTCCTATAATGAGAAATGCACCATTTTCCAATATGCTATTTGTAGTCTTCTACTTAAATCACACTGGCCATTGACTGCTTTCAGGCAGCCATCACACTGGTGGAGACCAATTTCAAGCACTTTTCACACCAGCAGCTGCCATTTTTTTTCTTGCTCCCCCTCACATTGCTCATTGGCTGAGAGCTGAGTGGCATCCCACCCCCGCCGCCCATTTGGCAGCTGCAGGTGTGTTCAGTGCCCAGAAATAGTGGCTGAAAAAAAAAAAATCCTAGGAAGGGTGTGAAGCTAATCTGAAGTGCAGGAGCTGGCAGATGGAGGGGGTGAATCAGGAGCAGGGAGGGGAATGACTGTGGGGCAAGTAACTGATATAGAATGAGCTACAGGCTCCTGATTCCTGCTTTCCCACCTCTGCTGGCTCCCACTACTTCAGTTTAGCTCTCCCAGATTTGCACAGCCTGCTCCCACCTCCCCTCTCCCACTGGGCATAGCCACATTCTCCAGGGCTCCAAACTGGCTTATCACTGCAGCCCTAACTGACCAGCCAGTTCAATCCCCCTCCACCCACTCCAGTAGCCTAAGTAAAAGCACATTCACATTCATACCTCTTCCTCTTCAGGTGCCCTTCTGATTCTTAGTGCCCATCAATAGTGGGGTTTTTATGGTCAAATCCAGCCTAACATAACATGCTGAACAGAACAATTTGCCACCATCTGCATGAAGTGCCTTCAGGTTACCATTTCATATGTTCCATGGCAAAAATGTGCGTGGCCTTGTGGACTGCCTTCCCACTCATCTTGACCTTAAGTTCAGCAGCCAGCTTCACTGTGCTACATTCACTATCTCTTTAAATCCCCCTGGACTCCCATGTTGCCCAGTGATTGGGCTAATCAGCACTCTGATTGGCTCAATCACTGAGCTTGGCTGTACTTTCTGTGAGGTCTCTGTGCTGTAGGAGATGGTTTCCTTTTCTCTGTGCTTGCTGCTGCTCACTTCCAATAAGTATTTCTCCCCCCTCCCCCAGGTGATTTTGCACCATTGCAGGCAGGAAGGGTGTTTCCCTAGTCTTCAAGTAAAGTGGGGGATATCCTGCTTTCCCTGAAAAATGGAAAAATTTGATTGAAGTAACATCCCTACCTGTTTGCAATTAATTTTATTTCTCAAAACACCTCATGGACTTTATCCCCTCTTGATTTTTCTTCCATCAACCTTGGTTCTTTGAACACTCAGCAGTGTGTTTGCTGTGAGCCCTGGATTTGGGGCACCTTGTTTTTGTGGCCCCAGGAACAGGAAGGATACACACACAACAACATGCCTCCCATTTTTGCTGTGCTCAAATGGAAAGAAATGTTCTGCACCGGTCCAATACTTGGGCTGGCAAAAGCAAGGGACCCATCTCTACCCAGCTGTGTAAAAGTAGGAAATAATGGTGCCAGAAAAGCCATTGCACAGCTAGAAATGGAGAAAAAGATTGCTGACATTCCCTCACTCCTTTCTGCTACCACACTGTTGCCTTGCTCTTTATACTGAGTTGGTAGTACATCTCCTTTTCTTAATTACAGAGCATTGTACAAGAAATACCACTCTTAAAAGGCAAAATTAATAAAGTCATATTTTCCCAGAAAAGCTATAAGTCCTCCCCAAAGTTACAGCAATATAATTATGAATTCAACTAGAGGGGAAAAATGAAACATTTTTAAACTGGCCATGTCCTCCACAGATCCTGTTGAGACATGCAAATTCATGTCCTACTGCAATCAGCCTGAAATGGTAAAATTTTACTGCTTCCTTTAATTAAGAAATGGTAAAACAAATAGCATAATATCCCTTTGGGCCCTATTACCAGAACATTTACAGACCCTTTTCACAGATATTTGCTCCATGTCATGCTACAAATCAAGCATAATGCTTAATTTTCTTGCTTCCCTTTATTACAAAAGTGTAATGTGCGGCACTGAAGTAAAAACAGAGTTTATCATGAACCCAGAGTTTTGAAACAGCCAGCCTACACACATGTATACATTTTGCTAGACATCCTCTCTCAGCCTTGCAGCTAGGGCAGGATATAAATCTAAAATAATTAAAGAATTAATAAAACCTGATGATTCATGACATGAGTGTCTTGTACTGGTACAGGAATGGATGAAGACACAGGAATGAATAAAGTACCCGCATGATTTTTAAATGCTGACAATTAAAGAAAATACTTCTTGGCAGAATAAAATGGAAAGGTTAGTTCTACATACATGTAATGCAGTTCACAAAGTGGTGCTCAATTATGTACTGATTATTAAAACACCTAAAACAGCTCTTTGTGTATACTATAAGATGATTGCATTACTTCAATCCACACATTTCTGATGTTCAGATCTCTTGCTATCTGTATCAAAACATAGCATGATGAGTAACGATAACACCATGTGATCCATTACCATGTATTTTTGAAGGTTTTTTGTGTCCTACTCCTTTTTATCTAGTGAGCTGGCCAACTGATTTCTAGAAGTCTCTCCTACACCTCCCCCATTTGTAGGTCCCCAGAGCATCATTTAGAGACCATACTTTTTGGGACTGTTATGATAAGCAAGTACAAAATTAATCCAATTTCTGTATTTTCATGTAGCGAGTGCAATTATAAATATTGTATATTAAATAATTGCACACAATCTTAATGACAGGAGAAGTTGTATGTGTGTGTTTGTATAATCACTTCTCCAAAAACCAGGAAAAAGCATTATTTTACATATATGTAATCATGCCTTTTTCTCCTTCTGAGGTGCATAATTATTACACAGTTAATACATTTTGTCAGGAATTATTGTATGATTTTACAAAGTCCTGATATTAGAAGAGTAAAATGGCTGTGACTGTGCATGCTTGTGTGGATTTGCATACATGTGCATACATGTACAGTTCATGAATTATACATTTTATTTCTTAAAGAAAAAAGGAATATCTGGTAGTACTTTTCTAAAAAAAGGCCATTAAGCATTGAATAAAGGATTATACAGGGTGTATCTACACATGCAATTAATTTGAAGCAATAAACTCCAGAGCAGTTTGAACCAGAATAATCTACTCCCAGGTGCAGTGTCTATACATGTGCCTGGGACAGCAGCAATTTGAGCTGGGGCAAAGCAGTTTATACCATGGCTGCTCCTGCCCTGCTCTGCCCCAGGTTCTAGGTGTAGGCCCAAGGTGCTGAAAGTATAGAGTCATGTGGCTAGGCAGCAGGCAGGAGTCTGTTTCTTTGCTGGCTGGGCTGACTGGGCACAATTTACACCCGTGATCAGCACCTACATGTGTGTTTAATCCCTGACAGTACTAATGTTAATTAGTTTACTGAGGCCTAATACCACCCCAGGTATAGACAGTGGGCACATCTCCATGTACACTAATACACCATAGTTACTGTGTATTAAGTTTATTATCTGTAATAGCAGGTACTATTTCAATGTGCAGTAACTAGCACTACTGCTCAGTACTGCCAGCACCTGTCTTTTTAGTGACACTAATGCAATAGCACAGCTTTTGCCTTGATGTGCTCATGCATAGTAGAATTAGTCTACTGAGCATTTAGTATCTTGTGTAGAGATGCCCAATGATGCTTTACTCTGCATCTAATTAGTCTACTGTGCAGGAAAGTGCATGTGTAGACATGGCCACTATAAGGAAATTGGGAAGGAAGCTGAGATAGTTGCAATGATAGGCAGAGGTCCTCAACTTCAGGAGGGCCAATTTCTGTAAGCTAAGGTTAGTAGGAGAGGCACTGGGGTCCCAGAGCTTCAATGAGATGGGAGTCCAAGACGGGTGGTTGTTCCTCAAGGAGACAATCCTCTGAGCTCAAAGGGAGTCAGTTCCAATGTGCACAAAGGGGGTCAGGAGTGCTAAGAAGCCCCCATGGCTCAGCAAAGGTATCCAGGGATTCCTGAGGTCAAAAAAGGAGTGGAAGCAAGGGGCTATCACCAAGGAGAATTACACCTCCATTGATTGGGACTGCAGAGAGGCTGTTAGGAAGACCTAGGTAGAGATGGAGCTAGGGCTAGTGACCAGAATAAAAGATAATAAAAAGTCCTTTTTCAAATACATAGGAAATAAGAAGAAGGCACTGGGTAACATGGGGCCCCTACAGGATAGGCTTGGCAATCTGGTGATTACGGCAAATGAAAAAGCTGACCTCTTTAACGAATTCTTTGCCTCCATATTCCTGAACAGGGACTGGGACATCTCCCCCACTAGAATTGCAGATGGACCTGGGGAGGCACCGCCATGCCTAGGGTCAGGGATGACCTAGTTAGGGAACTTATGAAGGGTCTGGACATGTTTAAATCAGTAGGTCCAGATGCTCTTCACCCAAAGGTGCTGAGGGAATTGGCGGGTGTCATAGCGGGGCCTCTGGTACAGCTCTTTGAGTGCTCATGGGGAACTGGCCAGGTACCAAAGTATTGGAAAAGGGCCAATGTGGTCCCCATTTACAAGAAGGGGAGAAAGGAGGACCCAGGCAATTATAGGCCAGTCAGTCTTATCTCATTCCTTGGGAAGACCTTTGAGAAAATTATCAAGGAGCATATCTGCAAGGGCCCAGCAGGGGAGGTAATGCTCAGGGGCAACCAACATGGGTTCACTGAGGGCAGGTTCTGCCTGACTAAGCTGGTTTCTTTTTATGATCAGGTCACAATGTCCCTGGACGATGGTGTTGGGGTGGATGTCCTCTTCCTGGACTTTAAGATGGCCTTAGACATAGTTTTTTACCACATCCTCTTAAAAAAACGATATGCCTGTGGCACGGATGCCTACACAGTCAGATGGGTGGAAAATTGGCTAGATGGTCACACCGAGAGAGTGGTGGTAGACAGGTCGTTTTTGACCTGGAGGGATGTGGGCACTGGAGTCCCCCAGGGCTCGGTCCTGGGGACTGTACTATTCAACATCTTTATCAGCAATCTGGATGTGCGTGTGGATAGCACGCTGTCCAAATTCACTGATGACGCCAAGTTGGGGGGCGAGGTGGGCACGCTGGAGGGGAGGGCCAGAATCCAGTTAGATCAAGACAAATTACAGAAGTGGGCAGATGAGAATAGGATGGAATTCAGCGCAGACACATCTATAGGCTGGGGAACACCGCTCTTGTCATCACGGTAGCAGAAAGGGATCTTGGAGTCATTGTTGACTCCAGGATGAACATGAGCCGCCAGTGTCAGTGTGAGGAAGTGGTCAGTAAGGCTAACCATACCTTGTCATGCATGTACAGATGCATCACAAGCAGGTCCAAGGAAGTGATCCTCCCCCTTTATGTAGCATTGGTCAGGCCACAGTTGGAGTACTGCGTCCAGTTCTGGGTGCTGCACTTGAAGAGGGATGTGGCTAGCATGGAGAAGGTCCAGAGGAGGGCCACTCGCATGGTCAAAGGGCAGCAGGGCAGGCCCTACTAGGTGAGGCCTATTCAGTCTCCACAAGAGAAGGCTAAGATGGGATCTGGTGGCCATTTACAAACTGACCAGGGGGGACCAGTGGGAACCGGGGGAGGCTCTGTTCCCCCAGGCACCACCTGGAGTTACTAGGAATAATGGCCACAAATTGTTAGAGAGAAGGTTCAGACTGGACATAAAGAAACATTACTTTACAGTTAGGGCTGCCAGGCTCTGGAATGGGTTCCCAAGTGAGGTGGTACTCTCTCCTACCTTGGGGGTCTTCAAGAGGAGTCTGAACAGATATTTGGCTGGGGTGATATGACCCTGGCACCCATTCCTGCCCGGGGCAGCAGGTTGGACCTAATGATCTGTTTAGGTCCCTTCCAATCCTAAGCACTATGATACTATGATATTACCATATACTGAAGTGGTTGTACGGGACAATTTGGGCCATAATCTATACCTTAATAAGTGTCTACAGCCTGCTGTTGTGGTTCAGTAGTAGAAACCATGTCTGCCACATGGGAGACACAGGTATAATTCCTGCAGGTGCATATAACTACAGTCTTTACAGCACTGAACATCTGGACTCAGTCTGTCCTTTGGATTCTGTCTCAATGGTCTAAAGGGAAGGATGGATGATATGCACAAGTTCCGCTTCTATGTATATGTATTTATCAAAGGTCTGTGTTACCTCTCACACACACACCGTGATCGAGAAGAATCAACAGTTGCCTGCTACTACAGTTGGAGATAGTTTAACCTTGGAGTTAGTTACATTGCACAGAGGAGCACAGGTGTTCTAGAGACAGTTTTCAGAGGATACCCAAGAAAGAAAGGACATTTCACCCCATAAGCAGATAAATGGTAGAAATCTTTTTGTGGAAACCTGCAAGAAATCATGCCTCAAGGGTCAAGCTCATTACAAGATATTCATAAAACAAACTGGTTTTGCAAAACTGTGGCATGGATTATTAAAGTTTATCGTATTTCCATCAGTCACTCTGATGGGTTTCCATTCTTATCTATGGAATTATTCATTGTCAAATTCTAATCAAAAGTTATATAGCTTTCTTTATGAAACTTTGTATATGACTAACATAAATTAAGCAATTGGTATTAAAAATACAAAAAACTTCTGTATCAGGAATGGAATCTAATCTTTACATTAACTCTTTTATTATATATGTGTTTATGTAGATGCTAGGTTTATGCTAGCGAAAAAGTAAACAGGCAACTTGGAAAGACCTATTTCTCTAGATGTTACTAAGATACAAGGTTGAAATGTTGAAATGCAAACAGTTGTTAAAGTAGATAGTGTGAAACCTGAATAGCCCTTCTCTTCACCTCAGTGTGCCAAAATAAAAACCACTGTCATTCCTTAAAGTGTAGAAATAATTTCAGGCACTGGCAGATATGTACCATTTTATATTTTGAAGAACTAATCTCTTTTATACTAACTCTCCTCTCAATAATGTTGTTCTTTCACAAAGGTATTCTTTTGGACTTAGTTCTCCTTCTGTGAAAGGGAACTAATTCGTAGCCCAGAGACTTTGCAAAATTATTTTGCAGCCATGGAGGTTAGAAATGCTTCAGGCCAGTTTTTGATGCCCTTCCTTGGATTGAAGCTTTTCTCTACATGAATAAGGGGACTAGAATCTGATATTAAAGAATGTTTCAGTCATTTAGGCCACATACAGACACTCAAAAAGTCAGGGGAGGAATCAATCTAAGTTACACAGTTTTCTTAGAGCAACATAGTTTAGGGCCTTGCTACACATTATACTTTGAGCTGCACAAATTTTGGTCAGCTTAGTGCTAGCTTGGAGTGTGGAGCAGCCACACCTTTCGTTTAAAAACCTTCTCTGAGTTTCCCCTACCTACACAGCTGTGATTTGCCACTAGAGGCCTGCTGAGCAAGGGGGGGTCCCTTCCAGTCCTACTTCTCTGTAATTCTTTATGCTGGGCTTCAGCTTGCTGCTCCTGCTAGGCAAAGGGCTCCAGCCCCATGGCTCCAGCAGCACCCTGCTCTATGAGCCCAATCCCCATGCAGCGTGCCTGCTGTGGTGTGGGGGGCAGCCTGCTGCTGGGGAATCCACTGCTCCGGGGTAGGGCAGCTGCTGGTAGATCTGGGCTGTAGTGGTGGGGCAAGGAGTAGGAGCTGTAAGCAGAAATTTTCAAGGCTGTTTTGCTTCTATCAGCTAGCATGAATCTCTGAACTCCTTTCTGTCTCTCCCTCTCTCTCTTTCACACACACATATACTCCATCTCGGGGGGCGGGGGGGCGGGAAGGGAAGCAAGGGAAATTTTCCTTCCCAGGTTGAGGAGACATTTTCCTCCTATAAATCATAGTTCAGGCAGTGCATGGGGCTTTCCAGAGCCCAGCTTGCTGTTATAAATCCTCAGTGTTGCCTGCTTCAGCTGGGTGTCTCAGCCAGGCTAACCTTGCCTAATGCTTGCCAAGGCTGCCAGCTGAGAGGGGAAACTTGAACAAAAATAACTCTCTGCCCTATCCCTGATCAGAACAGGTGGCACTTTGTGGAATAAAAGGGAGTGTGTTGGTGGAAATGGGACTCAAAAAGGGATGGCTCAGATGAGCTCTCATTAAAATCTCTGGGCTGCATGGCTCAGAGTTTCTGGCTAGGAGAAGGCTGGATCAGCACTGAGAAAAAGGGAGGGAAAGGAAGGGCTATGGAGCACTCCCAGGACATAGGAACTTTAATGGGAGCTGGGGATGGCATGGGTCACAGAAAGTCTGGCAGGCAAAATGCGAGATGTTGCGGCCACCTTTTGGCTGGTGCCCAAAAGGGGCCTGCAGGGATGAAGATGGTTGTAGGGGAAGAGAGAGGGAGAGAGAAAGATCATCCCTACCAAACAGCGCCTGTGGGGTGGCAGGCTCAATAGTGGGGAGGGGCATGATGGACGTGGATGGTCTTGGACACCTGTTACAATGAAAATAGATTCAAATATTCTCTGTGTGCTGGGCCACTTTCATAGACATAGTCACCCAGTACCTCCCCTCTCCCCCACATCACATACGAGGACAACAGAATGTGGCCACCCCTCAGTCGGGAGCAATGGGTGGGTATCACCATATTGAAGCTGGTGTAATCTCCACTATGTCACCAACCAGTTCAGTGCGGGCAAGTCCATGGCCGGACAGGCTGTCCAGGAGGGGTGTCTGGTCATCCAGAACATCCAGGCTATGATACTTAGGAGCTCCGAGCAAGAAGAGGGAGACAAGGGAAAGAAGGAGCTGTCTCCATGACCAGAAATATATCTGCTGCTCTTCCTCAATGTTTTTTGTTTCCCATTGCTCCTTGATGCTCAGCTGTTTTTCTGTTTTTTTTTCTTAGTAGTGTGGTACTAATATAGTTGGTAAAAAGACAGCATTTTTCACAGAATATATCTAAAGGTCTAATGAGAAAATGATACTTCTATATTTTTTTTTAAAACAAGCAGATTGGAAAAATATCAAAGAGCAATTAAACATTTTTTTTCTAAAAATGCAGTCATAATTTTGCAAATCCAAAGTTTTCATTGGCATTAAGTAATAGTAAAATACTTTTATACAGTAATAAATTATGAAGAATTTATTCCAATTAAATTGTGAACTACATATTTGTGTTTTTGATCTTCCTTAAAAAAAGAAAAATTAAGGTCTCTATGTCAAAAATGAGATGGATTTAGACAGAAGTAAAAGAAATATGCAAACAACTTATTGCCTTTGATAGTTAAAAATACAATTGTTGATATTTTTCTGGGAAGTTTTTGCACTATTGACTCAGAATATGACGGGTTATTTAAACTTTATGAAATACATGACTTCTATATGGTGGATTATAAAAGACTACATATGTGCATTAAGTTAACACACGGCTACTATGTGCATTAAGAAGTGCTAGAAATCTATCTGCAGAGATAGCAGTACTGTAAAATCTTAGATTTAATGATTAATATACCCCACTGATATATCATAATCCAGACTTTCAGCTAGATAACCCTGGAGGTGGTGCTGCAGAAAGCCTCTGGAATTATTAGGCAGGGTATGGAAGGAATAGTCTCATTCCTAGTCAGCATTTCTCATGAGCAAAACACCTACATCAGGATTTTAAATGAGTACAGTCGGGCCTAGATTTACACAGTGGTTATGTTTTTGAAAAAAACACTGCACAAAAAGAAATTGTGCAAAAAGATACCAAGGTTCTATGAGAAATAAGGGCTTAGGTTCCAGATGTGGCCAATACTTTGGCAGATAAATGCTGGTGTGTGAGTGCAGCCACAGCATAGCAAGCAGCCAGCAAGGAGCAGAGCCGGGCAGTTTGGAGAGCTGTGTGCAGCTGGTAAGTCTGGTGTGGTGGAAGGAGAGGGGGGAGGGGCAGACACTACCCAGCTGGGACGGGGTGGGCACAGGATGGAGCTGCAGCTTATCCAAGGGGCATGGGCGGTGGGCAGCTCCTGCTGCTGCATGCACCCCAGGAGGGGATGAGAGGGCATGTGTCCCTGGATCTGTGTGGGGCAGGGAGGGCTACAGCTGTGGGCTGGAACTGAGGCTGTGCAGGGTTCTTCTCAGTAGGGGCTGAGCTGGGCTGGGCTGGACTTGGGGTGCATGGTGGCACTGGAAGGGGGCTGTAGTAATTTTTTGGGTGGCTGCAGCCCTCCACTGTAGCCCCCTCCTAGAACTGCTGCTGCTCACCCCACATCCAGCCACCACCAAGAAAAGCCCAGTGCAGCCCTGGCTCCAGCCTGCAGTAGCAGCTCGCACTCACCACCTCAAACAGATCTGGGAGCACAAGCACCACTGTGCCCTCTGGTGGTGCACATAGCAGCAGGACCTGCCCTCTGCCCATGCCCCCCGGATAAGCTGTGGCTTTGTCCCATGCCCACCCTGTCCTGGCTGGGCAGTGTCTGTCCCCTGCCCCACTCCTCCCCCACTGCAGGGGGGTGTTGATCTGCCCCCTCCATTCCCCATCCGTTCCCCCCGCCCCTTCCACCACACCAGACTTACCTACTGAGAAGATCCCTGCACAGCCTCATTTCCAGCCCACAGCTGTAGCCCTCCCTGCCCCACACAGATCCAGGGACACATGCTCCCCCATACCCTCCTGGGGTGCATGCAGCAGCAGGAGCTGCCCCCCGCCTATGCCCCTTGGATAAGCTGCAGCTCTGTCCCGTGCCCACCACATCCCAGCTCGGCAGTGGCTGCCCCTGCCCCACTCCTCACTCCTCTGCTCCCCCCACATTTCCCATCCCTCCCCCCTCCCCTTCCACCACACCAGACTTACCAGCTGCACACAGCTCTCCAAGCTGCTGGGCTCTGCTGCTTGTTGGCTGCTTGCTGTGCTGCGGCTGCACGCATGCATAGGCATTTATTGGCCAAAGTATTGGCTGCATCTGCAACCTAAACCCTTATTTCTCACAGACCCTTGGTATCTTTTTACACAATTTCTATTTGTATGGTGTTGCCCTGGGAAGGCCTGGGGGGGGGGGGGGGCCTGTGCGC
>NW_005841830.1:153298-167300 GCF_000455745.1 Alligator sinensis
GGGCTGCAGGGGGGGCTACAGCCACCACAAATTTTGCCATAGCCCCCTTTCAGTGCTGCCACTTGCCCCAAACCCAGCCCGGCTCAACCCTGGCTGAGAAGAGCCCCTCACAGCCCCAGCTCCAGCCTGCAGCTGCAGCCTGTCCCACCCCATGCAGACCTGGGGGGCACATGCCCCCCATGCACTCTCACAGCAATGGAAACCACCTCTCCCATGCCCCCCGGATGAATTGCAGTTCTGTGCCCCCTTTCAGTGCTGCCACTTGCCCCAAACCCAGCCCGGCTCAACCCTGGCTGAGAAGAGCCCCTCACAGCCCCAGCTCCAGCCTGCAGCTGCAGCCTGTCCCACCCCATGCAGACCTGGGGGGCACATGCCCCCCATGCACTCTCACAGCAATGGAAACCACCTCTCCCATGCCCCCCGGATGAATTGCAGTTCTGTCTCATGCCCACCCTGCCCTGGCTGGGCAGCACCTGCCCCAGCCCCTGCCCTACTCCCTCCCTCACCATGGGGGGCATTGATCTGTCTCCCTATGCCCCTTCCCTCCCCCCTCCCCTTCCACCACAACACGCTTACCAGCTACACTGAGACCAGCATAGGGGCGGGGGGAGGTTGGAAGCAACCAGCTGATTCTAGACACATCTGCACATCTTGACAACCACTCTGCACTGTATAAGCGTGAATCCATACCATGTACAAAAATAAAGGGTCACAATTAATTGACGTGCATAACTGAAACTTTGCAAAAAATACCATGTAAATCAAGGCCCAACTGTAGTGATTTTTGAGAGCGAAGTTACCATTGTGAGTTGTTTTGCTAAATCAGTACTTTATGTTGTCATTTACCCCAATGCAAGCAGGTTGTGAAATGGATGTAAGATGCCACCAGTCTAATTCAGTAGTGTTTAACCCACTTGGCCATAAATAACTATTCATTACCTTGCATTTTGTACAATCAGGCCCTGTTACCTTTCGTGTACAATAAAAAGACAAGGCGGGAAGATGAGAGAAAGAGTAGCAGAAAAAAAAAAGCAGCCTAGAGAGACCAGATAGGTAAAAAACAGTATTCTCAGGAGAAGGCAGAATCTGGTCATAAACAATTATCTAGAGTCTTTTGCTGCTTTAAAGGAAAAGCTAAATAAATTAAATAAATAAAATTTGAAGATTCTTTCCAAACACCAGATAATATATGAACTGTTTTACTTTTTCAAAAGCTTAAAGCTGTTTGTGTCAAACTGATACAAGGTGCCAACATTTTGGCATAGTAATGCTATTCTGAGCAGGCAACTGGTTAGTGAAGTTTTATAGCTATCATATTGTATCAGCAGTAGAACTATGGTCTAATTCATAAACTGTGGCTATGAGAGGGTCTGGCAAGAAGCTTCTGTGTTATGCAAGATTACCTGCTTACAGCAGTAATTTCACATATAGTCAGTATTAATGCCTAATGTACCCGTGCCTAATTTATTCCAAATGTAGTGAAGACACCAACTAACGTTCAATTCTGGGAGCTAGATTTTTTAGAAGGTCACACTGCACTTCTGCCCATAGGCCACTTGTGTGCTTTTATATTCTTATGCACAGTTATATATTATATTACTGACCTTGATTGGGACTCCGGGGCAGTAGGCACTATCTTAACTCCAAGTAAGGAAAAGTGCCTGATTTGAAGAACAGACAAAAATTGTCAGGGAATATACAGACATAGAGTAGTGAATTAACTGTTTAAAATAAACAGAGCAGATCAGTAACTGAATCAGAAACAGAACCCAATGAAATGCACTGTCCATTACACGGATTATAAATTTGCCTAAATACACGCAGGTTGGGTAATCAAATATATGCCGTAATTTTTTACCACTTTTGCTTGAATATTAGACTCTAATGACTGAAATTCTACTCTTGAATATGCTAACTTTTAAAAAGTGGTTGAAATGTAAGGTGCAGTTTATGGAAATCTGAATACTCTATCGATTATGAGTAGGAGAATTCCAGCTTCCCACAACCATTCCAGTAAACTGAATGGAATAGATGCATCATTTTTAGCAAGCATAATCATAATGCTGTCTTAGGTTCTGCAGTGGTCAAGTAGAAGTTCCTCCCTGACTTCCTTTAAGAATGGACCTTTATGGCCATGAAGCAGATATAAGAGATCTTATAAGGCTGCTGTGAGCAAGTACTAAATTACATTATGCTTTGTTTCTTTTAGTCTTGACTGGGCCAGTGGAACAGGATGAGGTCCACTGAAAATAAATTACACAGTGAACTATCTTCAATTCTACAATAATCTTTATGGTGTTATGGCATTATCTAAGTCATTGTTTTGCTATCTGGAGCATTTTTAATGTTTGAATAGAGTTATATCTAGAATAAAAATATGTACTATTTAAATGTACAAGGTAATCAATAATTCTACTGAAACACTTCATATATTTTTATTACTAAAGGAAGAAATAAACCATGCACACTGCTTACTTATTTAATGCTTTCCAGATAGTTCATCAAACTTTCCATTCAGAAACATTTTCCAGTAATTCAGTAGTTAATGTACAACTGTGTTTAAAAAAGCTAACTGTAATAGAAGTGCAGTGAAATATGTAATTTATATGTTTATTATTGATTGGTAGGATAATCAGGTGGAGAAACTAAGTGAATTTCAATCTATGTATGTAAACTGAATTTCACATAGTCTGTTGGAGCTCATGAATAGATGTGTATGATATGTAGATAAATAAATGCTTTCCATAAAAGCTTAAAACCAGAGTTCCCCCCTCTGTACACACACTTATTCCCAATTCTAGCCCACTTTGTAAAAGGAGCTTTGGCACAATCCTCTTCTATGCAGGAACTGGCCAGGACCTTGCCAGGATTTGTGTGTCTCTCTGTGTTCTTATTAGTGTTAGCTGTTGCAAAAGAATGATGTATGGAAATGGACAGGCAGCATCCCTCTGCACCAAACTAACCAAGAATATTAAGACTTTTGGAAAAATAAGGCATTCCCCAAGTAATTGAGGTTCTTTAAATCAAACAGATATCTGACATTTTCAGGGCACGTGAGAAAGTAACATTTGGCTATAAAACTGGAAGAAGACCTGTTTTACTGCATAATGACAAGCACGCTAATAATATTGTTTGGACAAACATTAGCAGACAAATCCAAAATTGATCTTTTCAAATGACAGACATATTAACAACCATTGCCTTTCCAATTATAAACTGATATTAAAAACTAAATTGTTATTGCCAGTTGTGTTGGTTTACCTCCTTACCATAACCACCTGCCTTTCATTGTTATTGCCATGTTTGCTAAATGGTGCAGTGTTGTTTCATCTCATAAAATTTGAATAGCTAGTGAAACCTTCAGTAGTAATTGTTTCATTAAAATAATTCTCTTTAAATCATCTTGTAGGTAGAACTATAGCTATGCATGTGTAGTCTATGGGACAGAAGTGACTTCCAGGGAATAATCGGTGCATCAGGGGACTTCTAGCTAGTCTCCAGTCCCTGGGGTGGCTCTTTGCCATCCTCCCTCTCTATCATGGTACCTAAAGGAAGCCAGGGACAGGGCAGTTGTGGGGAGGGGAGAAGGGGAGCATACTGCCTTTCGTCTCTTCTCAGTTAGATTCAGTGTTTAAGCCAAGGCAGCTCTGGAGTTGCTTCCATTAAAAAATAGTGCCTTGAATGATCCCAGGCTTCAAGGGGCATGTCCAGCTGAGCGTGCACGTGCATTTGCCCAGAGACATATAGTAGCAGCACATAATTGTATTGCTGCTACTTGTCCCCGGGAAACACCCATGCACAAGCACTCTGGCATGTGGCAAGTTGCCCCAGATGGGATAGGGAAGCCTGGGGCCAGCACCTGGGCCTACCTCACCTGGTGCACCTAGGGGCCTCCTGGGGTTCAAGCAGGAGCAATCTTACATGCAGAGCCTAGCTAGCAGCCACAGTGTGGCTCTGGCTGGCCCAGCTCCAGTTTTGGGCAGCAGATGCTACCACCATGTTTACCGCTCTGCTTTTTTCAGCATGGAGAACACAGCAGCACATAGCATACGTGCGCTCTCATCTGGATGTGCTTGAGCAGTGCAAAGGTGAGTAGATAATACTAATTTGGGGAATCATTAGTTTGTTCAGCATATAAGGCAGTTAAATAGGAATAGGATGCTTAGAGCAGGTTGGAAGGGATACCAAAGTGGCATGAGATATTCCCTAAATTTGTGATAATAAATTCATGAATGTTGCAGCAAGAAGGGAATTGGCTTGAACATCAGTTGTTCAACCCTGCTGGCATTGGGTTAATTGAGCAATTAAAAAAAAAAAATCACTTTGACTACTGTAACCAGGTTTTGCACCACAACTCCTAATTTTAGGATTGCATTTAATTTACCTTTCTTTGAACAAATCAAAGCAGAGTGAAATCCATCAGCTGTATTATTTCTAACCAATAGTATTTGTACCATATTCACTACTTTATGGTTACCAGACTCTTAGTACTTTACCTCTTGCCATAAATAATTTTGTGAAAGATTTATGGCTTCTTCAGTGCTGTTATGTTTATCATCTAAGTAGAACCCTCATTTTGGCCTGCTACAATGATCATTAGGGGACTTAAGAAACAAAGCTGACATTTCAATCTGAGCCTAGCATTAGTAGATGTAATCAAGTGGATTTAAAAGGCCAGCTTCATTAGATTTTGAAATGAAATTGGGAATTATTGTTTTCTGTCTAGCCACGGATGAATAGTTATCTGCGACATACAATAAGCTTGCTGCCATTGAGTTCAGTAAATTTTTTGTCACTGAGTTCAGAATATGGAGGACTGGGCCCAGTAATTATGAAATATTTGAAATTTTTTAGAAAGGAGAGCATACTTAACAGACCAGAAGATAAAGCTTATAAAAACACATCAATTTCTTTGTGGCCCTTCCACTGTGGAGCCTCTGTTTGGGGAGATTATACATGAAACAAATGAGATAACTATCCCAACCATGCAGTTGGTCCAATAAAAATGTGACCTACAAGAATTCTTGCCTCATACGTCCTGGACCATCAGGACAACAACACCACCTCGGTACTACCACAAAGCAGATGAATGTTCAAATGCTCTGAGAACTTAAGTTCATCTTTGTTCCATTGATAGATCCTGATCCTTGAAATATAGATAAAGAAGGAGAGATCCCAGCAGAGTTTTTATACTGGTTTTGCCCATTATTCTAAATGGTAAGACCGATTAAAAGAAGTCAGCATAATAACTGCATATTCAGCATCTTTTTAAAGCATATGAAGCACTGCTTTTAAAGGGAAAACAGAAAGAATCATAGCAAAGCTTAAAATGACACTGGTTTTCACTTAGTTTTATGGCATTTACCACCATTGTGAAAAAATGCAGTAAATAGCCATGCAATTTCCATTCTGTAATGGAGTGGGTACCATTAAACACTAGGCATTTACCACACTCCAGCATTTACAGGAATCCTCACACTGAGAATGGAAGAGGCTGCTACAAATGCCATGGTAAATTTAGCTAATGCAGGTGGGAAATGTTCAAACTGCTAGAATACACTGGTGACTGTATAAGTAATGTGCTTGCAGATAGGAAGTAAAGCTGTGCTTGCCATTTACAAAATTGTTTTGTACCTTTTAATAAAAACACAGCTATTTTCAAATATGCTGGACATGCTTTTTTTGATTTGGAGAGAGCAAGTGAGAATGGCAGAGACTTTCCTGATTCAAGTAGATTTTTAATTAAATGTCTTTTATACAAATACTTCTCTGTATGTTCTGGACAAGGAATGTGTTTATTAACAAGGTAAGGAAAGAGCAGGGTTATCTTGTGGATGGAGTTCTAGCTAAAGATACAAAAACTTGACAAGTATTCTCAGTCTGCTGCATGAATTTGGGCAAGTCACCTCATCTTTTTATGCCTCAATGTTTCCTACCTAGAAAATGGAGATAATGATACTGATTTCCTACATAAAGGGCTTTGAAAACTACAGATGGAACAAGCTCAATAGTATCATAACTGTAAACAAAAATAAATTGTGATCTGCCCATTTTTGTCATTAGAAATACTGTTAGGCTCAGAAAAAGCAAAAGCCTGTGGCATTTTGAAAGTTGAGGTGTAACTGCTGTACTTAGCATTTACATGGTGATACATCAAAAAATAATTATTCAGAAGGCAAAAAGTCATTTCTGACTCAAGCAAGCAAGGTTTGGAATGATGTAATTGCAAGAAAAAAAAGAAAAACAAAATATAATTAAAGTCTTGTCTTCAAAAAGCACTTTGCATTCTTTCAGACATAATGTCTTCAAGTACTATGCAAAGGACGAGAACTGTTTAAAGGAGATACATAAAAGGAGCTGACATTCATTCCACAATAGTTCATAAAAGGCTTGTGGCCTTGAAATTTTGTTTCTATTAGTGAAAGGAATGTTACCTAGGCACTAAGTTTACTTCAAAGGTCCTGGAGATTTTAACTTTTACATGGACAGTCAACAATGATGAGGAGAAGAAGAAAAGGACCTTGGTTTATCTGTCATAAAAGAATAGCACACTGAGCTGTGTGTCATCCTCCCATCTGAAGTAAGTCTGGACAGAACATAAAACTGGCACACATTCCCTGGACCACAAAGCAGTGAAAGATCAAAACTTACAATGAAGTAAAAACACAATACATTCTCATATAATAGGTCTCCCAGAATTTCCAAACACACATATCTCCTAAACTGAGCCAATGGCTTTACCAGCAACTAATGTCTCAGAGTCACTGGACCAAAACACTTAATTCTGGGTCTCACGTGCCAAATTAAAAGACCCACCGCCAACAAAACTGCCTGCTTCAAATCTCTACATAGTACCAAGGGACTATCTCTCCCTGATGAGGTATAAAAAAGTAAGACAGGTTCTTAGTCAAGAGACAGGGGATTAAGAACTGGAGGGTAAAACTAAAAACCATGAGCAACAGAACAGAAGCCAAATTAAAAATATCTTGGCAATCAAAATGACTGGGAAAGGCTTGAAATAGAGATACATTTCCTATTTCACTCTAAAATATGCAGGATTATGAGAAATTTCCCCATATGATTTAAAAATAATACTTCCTATCTGAAAAAGCCAGGAAGAGAAAAGTATATTTGAATCAGAAAGAAAGAAAAGAGATGGCATAAATGTAACCATATGCAGCAACCTGCAAGAGAGTCTGAAATGGATGATAATGTCAAATGGTCACCAGGGATAAGCCCCAAAGCAGTATAGTGCACCTCAGTCTCAGGCAGGTGCTTGAAATATTACAGCTTCCTCTGACACAAATCCAAGGCCTTCTGTCTCTTTAACATATGCGTAATACTTTAACAAACTGGTAATACTTGCAAAACTTGTTATACCAAGAAAATGTGTCAGGAAATGATTTGGGGCTCTGTTTCATACACATGAGATTTATGCATATATACATCAAAATCAATTATTCATCAAAATTGGAAGAAAACCATTTTTACATAAAGCCCATGAGCTCCTGGAAAAGTATGGGGGTGCTAACTTACAGCTATAGGTAGGAATGGAGTGGGCAGACTGCTGGGAAAAGTCAGATGTATTTTTACAGAGTTTTATAGCAATACCAAACAAGTCCCCCACTGAATATGACTAAGGACCTACCAAAATTGCCATTTCATTGTTTTCATAGAAAGTATGATTTCAGGTGGTATTCCTGAAAAAGTGCAAGCCCTGTGAAAAAACAAAGGGCCTGTGGAAAAGGGCAAAATTGCTGAGCGGGACCGGGGTGGGGGGAAGAGGCGGGGATAGGCAGGGGTGGAAGGAAAGCTGCAAAAACAAAAAATGGTAGGAAATCCTGATATCCTGAAGCACTAGGGGAGGTAAAGGGGGGCCGAGGAAGCAAATTGGAGGCTGAGCCTCTGATGTACGCTTAGCACAGGAACAGAAGTGGAAGGGGGTTGGGGAGGGGGGAAGGATGGAGGGTGGAGGCGGAGGCAGACCCATTCTCCCCATCCTCCATTCTATCCCTTGTCATTTTGCATAACCCTGCCTCCTTTCATAGCCCCAATCCTTCATTTGCATAACCCCACCTCCAATCCCAATCTCCCACTCCTTTCCCTGCCGCTCATTCCATTATTTTCATAACTCTGCCCCCTGTGGATACAGCACTGGCCCAGTCCCCCTTCTGCATACCCTTTCCCCCCACTCCCACCTTTCCCCATCTGCTTCCAGAGTCCAGGGCTTTTCTTTGCTTGCTGGTAAGTTTATTTTATTTTATTTTATTTTTTTGCCATGAACTGCTTGGGGATGGCCCCAAACCATGACTTAACTAACCTGATTAAGCCCAAGGAAGCCATTAATCCATGCTTAATAATGCATAGATTAATGGTTCCCCCAGGTTTAATTAGGGTAAGTAAGCCATAGTTTGAGGCCATCTGACAATCTGTGTGGTGGAGCAGGACTTCCAGGGCTCCTTGGCCAATCAGAGGTGTGTGTGTGTGTGGGGGGGGGGCACACTATGCTTGAACAGCAAGAAAGATTCTGGGCTCTGTGCTTGGGCCATGAAATCTGTGGGCAGCCACCTTGAATTTGTTAGGTCCTTAGGCATGACCTTGCCAGAAAAGCATGAGTCAAGGTGAATAAACTGAGATCTGGATACAGACGCTTCAAAGCAACACATCACAAGATGAACATCTTGGACAGCCCCCTGTTTGAATGCAGGGTCCCACAAACAGTACAGTATTTAAATGAAAGCTGCAATCTTTACAAATGCCCAAACTGGGAGATGGAATCTGCACAATGAGCGATAATACCAGAGAGTGGACAGTCTCTGGAACACACACACATGTAAATATATACGCATGCACATTACACACACACACACAATTTTGTGAGAATTTATAAAATCAATTATTCACTAATTGCTAAGTCATTCCTAGATCTTCTTCCCCAAACCTGCTCCAAAATATTATGGGATCCCTAGGCTATACTAACCTGATTCAAAGGGTGCCTATAGATGTTTAGGGTCCCTGCTCTAACTCATGGTACTTTATACAAAACAAGGGGGATTTGGGGGCTCCCTTCCCCCACCCCCTACCCAGGTTTCTTGACAGTGGCAGCAGCAGTTCCTGGCTCAACTTTGCCTGGCTGGAGCTGGAGCTGGGGGGGGAATGGATCTCCCTTGTCTTGTAGCCCCCACCTGACTCCTCACAATTCCCCAGCCATGGTAACTGAGGGGGTCCCATAAGGCAAGGGGCCTCCATTCCACCATGGCCCCCTACCTGCCATCTCCAGCCAGGCCAGCCTGAGCCAGGAGCTGCTGCTGCTCTCTTTCCTGCTCCCTTCTTCCCCCACTGACATCCCTGGGGGCAGGACTGGTTTGGAGCTCACTGCTGGCATGGGCACCAGTCCAGCCTACCCCCATGCAAAAAATGAACCTTGGAGGGAACACAAGTGCCCAAAGGTGCTCTGCTTTAAAGTGCCTTCATCTAATATTTCATTTGATGAGGGTTAATTTTCTGTGTGATTGGCCATTTTAAAAGTGCTCTGCGCCCATTCATGTGTGTTATGTCATGGCTGTAGAGTGCTTTTAGGGGCCCAATCATGCGGAAAATGTAACTTGTGTAAGCAGGACACCCAAAGTCTGTTACAAAAAAATTCCATGGGAGTTCTTTGCCTACCTAACATGGGATTCTGCTTGGCTGGTATTTGTAGCTCTCTCCATTGCTCCCATTGCTCCATCCAACACAGAATTGTAGAGAAAATCAGAGTTGCCATTCCCAAGAATTAATAAATCAGGAACTGGACTCCCAAAAAACACAGAAAAATGAAAATCTCTTTTTCATTCAGATATTTTCTAATTTTCCTTTCTTTATTGGGAATCTTTAGGCTCTACTCCCTCATGACTTCAAGCTTTTCTCTACAACCAATTTTTAAAACTGAAGCAGCAATTATTGTATGATCACATGATTCCAAAAAAAGTACAATACAGTATGATAAAGGACTGAAGGCTGGCAATATACTATCATTTCCAGATGCCACCAACACTGGCTGCAGTCTCTTCAAGCTTTAGGTAAGTGGGATTTGAATGTTTATTGAAAATGTAGACAGCACTATGTTGGCAAAAGTAGTTCATTACAGTTCTGTCATAGAAGGAAACATCAGCTGTGACTACTTAGAGCAGAGGTGGCAGTTATTTCACCTAGAGGGCTACCTAATGAGTTTTGGTGAGCTGTGAAGGACCACAAGGGTAGCTCCACACCTCGACAGGTGTCCCACCCACTGGTACCATCTTGGGACACGTATGCCACCCCCTGCTTCCATGGTGGCAGGGAGCATGGAAGGCAGCTAGCTCCATCATGTGCGGCTTCCCCGCTCCAATGGTGTGCAAGTGCCAGGAGCTGCATGTGCACTGTAGGGAGCACCACACAATAGAGGTGGGCTGGTCTGGCTGCACTCCTTACTGTCACGTGCATCTCTGGCTGGAGCCGCATGCCACTGGGCAGCAGCGCCTAAGCAGGCCATGAGTGTCCCAACGGCCTGCCACCTGCTGCTGCTGCTGCCGGTGGTAGGGGCTGTGTGCCATGGTGGGTAGTGTATGGGGGCATCCTCCCTCCTACCCATACCCTGGCCTCCTGAGCTCCATGCTCCCACTGACCCCTGAGCGTTGGCTCCACACTCCACCTGTCCCAGCCCCATGCTCCCTACCCCCACCCAGCTGCAACTCCCCCACTCCATCCCACCCCTACTGCCTCCCTACCTGCTGCCCAGAGTGAGCACTGTAGCAGGGAGATGGGGAGGAGTCACTGGATGCTGGGGAACCTGAGCAGGTCCCCCAGCAGTTGCAGCAGAGGCAGCAGCAGCCCTACTCAGAAGCTAGGTACTGGCTGGGCCAGGCCCTTCCATACACAAGGGTGAGAGCAAGATGGATGGGCTGGGTGGGGTACAATTAATTGGTGGGCAACTGCAAGCCAGATGAAATTGCCTGGCAGGCCATATTTTGCCCATCTCTGACTTACAGGCTAAGCAGTAAACTTTTGCTTTGGGCTTTTTATTTATTTTAATTCAAAACTCAAATTCCCAAAATTTAGTCCTCTCCTTTAACCTTCCCATGCTGAATGGCTGTCACAAAGCCCTTGGGAAGGACTCATAAATGATTAGACAGTCTTTCCTTTAAAGAACATGATAATATAAGCTTACGCCTCACATTTGGTGTCTGTGCAGATTGATGTTAAAGATCCTTTAGCAGGTTCAAAGACCAAAGGAGATAATCACATTCCTTCTCTCCCTCTCATCTAATATCAATTTGGGACAAAATGTTTATTCTGCCTAATAATAACATTCTAAAATCCCAGTCTCTGGGTGAGCTATTACTGAATGCATGAATCTCTTCAGCATGCTTACAGTGTAGAATTACCCATTACTTTGTGCAGAGCATTGGGAAGCCTTGCATACGTAATGTTCCATTAAAAAAATCTACTCTGCTGCTTTCACTGCTTAATTTGGTCTTCACATCCTATACCAAAAATTCTAATAATGCCTTCTTATTGTTGCTGAATGAGTTATTCCTTCTAGACATTAAGATAAATTTGCAGATCCAACAGGATGACTCATAAAATCTCAATCTAGGTGGGCAGGACTCTTTTGAAATGGGAAAATAACTGTCAGTGTGTTAGAAATACCATCTGATTTCTATAGGCTGACTCATTATTACTTATAGCATTGTGCTGAAGCAGAGGAAGACAATCAAGGACTAGAGCCAAATTGTTCATGGTGCTCCATGGACAAGTAAGAAGAACAGCAACCTGTCTCCCACAGAAATCATAGAGTAGGTTGCAATGATTAATTTAAAAAAAAAAAAAAAAAAAAAAGGTATCTTCCCATAGGAATGTCCCAGTGAAATCCTGATGTATTTATTTTTCTATTATTAACATTCCCCCCAAAATTCTCTCCTCCTACAATATGTTAATGTTAATCTAGTCATATTTAGCTGAGCAGGCACATTGCTATTTTTTGTCTGTTGGGATGAATAGATATACCTGAAGAAACTGTGCTTTCTTATTTATTATTTTCATTGCAAATGCTAATATCATTAATATTATGTGACAGTTTCTCTCTCTCATTTTTTTCCCCAAATTGAGACGTGGATACTTCCACAAAAGCAAAAAAAGAGAAAAGAAAAGAAAAGAAAAGAAAAGAAAAGAAAAGAAAAATGTTCCTGGTTACAAGGCTGAAGATAGAAAGAAACGTTTCTATGGAGCTGTATTTTCTGGGAATCAGGTTATGAAGTTAATGAAACAGCACAGAGTTAGTGAAACAGCATGGCTACCTGAAATCTCCTCGATATACCTGAGAAAATGTGCAACTCTGTGGGTTTAATAAAATAACTATACTATCAACTGAGGTTCCTGTTGTCTCTTCTCTTTCAATATAGTTCTGTCATGTCTTAGAGATGGACACATTCACATGGGAATTTTCTACTTAGGAGAGTGTCTCCAGTTTGGGGCCAAGTTGCTCCTAACAATTGGGTATATTTATCCATTTATACCTGAAAAGAGTATTCAGTAGGTTATGCGAACACAAGTAGAAAGTATATAATTTTGTAGGAACTGACCTTTGCTTTTAAGCAGCCGTTGTTATTGCTTGTTCAAACTGTGTCATTCTTTGAGCAATCATGATTGTTAGTTATTTTTTAAAAAACAAATCTTTTTTCTGAAAAGCTAACATTCTCCATCTCTTGCAAAAATAGGTACAAAGCAAGGAGACCTGAAGCTTGTATAGTTCAGAGTGCAATCTGACAGTGATTTGTTTGGTTTTTTTTGCTTTCCCCCTTAATAAGGCTGTGATTTTTTTAAGCTGTTGCAGAACCAGAGGCCTTCCTTACTTCCAGTCTTTTCTGTCTGCTGAAACTACAGTCTTGGTTTTTACCCTATTTTCATTCTGACAATTCTATTTCAGTCCTGCAAGAAAATTCTCCCAATTTGTACTGAAATGAGTATCTCACTAGCTGACCAGAGATAGGATTGAGGCCAGAGGAGCTGACTGACAGCTCTGAAATAAAGTTATCAGGCTAGAATGACTAGGGATAGTCTGTTGCCAGAGTATTCAGAGGCAGTAGCCTCAATCCCAGATGTTTTTTCTCCCAGTCTCCTGGAGGAAAAGTAAAGCTTTTGTGGAAAGAGGTTGCAGCAGTTTCCTTATCTTATCACCCTCTGCTTGGGCAAGTAGGATTTCTGATTCTTTCAAGGTAAATAGGGAGAAAGAAAGACTTTTAAGAGACATTTATTCCCGGGAGGGTGATCACTCGGAGCCAGTAAAGAGCATGTACAGGTACGCCCGAATCTCTGGGCCTCATGGGCAAGGTCTGGGCTCATGGCCTGTAAGGCCTGCCCGTACACTCTAAACTAAACAAAACCACACACACCCCCACAAAAAAAAAACACAACGAACATTTGGACTATATTGACATTTTTACAGTTCTGCCAGCAGGGGACACCCATGAGGCCTCGGGTCGCCCCGCATGAACCAAAGTCCAAGGCCTTGGCCCGCTTGATGCGTCTCTGTAGCTCGAGCAGCCGGTGGTCTCACAGTACAAGGACCAGGCGTCCTGCCTCGACTCGGCACAGCGCCCCCTCAAGGGCCCAGCGCTCCTCAAAGGCGGGCACCGTCCGCCGGAGGACAGCATGCTCAAACTCGAGCGAGAGGCGGGCCCGCACCAGCAGGCGGAAGAGTTGCAGGGCATCGACCATGCCGGTGCCGGTGAGCCGGTTCTGCCGGCTCTTCAGCGTGGCCATCTTGGCCTGGCCCAGCAGGAAGTTGGCCAGGCTGACTGTGGCCCGCTCGGCCGCCCGGTACGGAAAGGATTGGACGTAGACGTCCTCGGAGAAGTCTCGGCCCAGCCCCCGAAGCAGCGTTTCCAGGGTGGCAAAGAGAGGCTGCAGCCGAGGGCAGTCGAGGAACGCGTGGAAAATGTCCTCGGCCAGCACCCCCGGGCAGAAGGGGCAGGCCGCTGAGGCC
>NW_005841830.1:172121-172583 GCF_000455745.1 Alligator sinensis
TGAGGCTCAGGGAGCGAGGTAGCGACTGGGGGTCCTCCTTAAGGAGCATGAAGACCTGCCTCCGAAAAGACAGGACGTGCTTCCCCTGAGGGTCCTTGCTTCCCATCGGCAGGCGGCAAAAAGGACTCGCAGGAACCCCATAGGCCTCGAGTCCCCTGGCCAGCTCCTGATCGGAAACATGTGGTGGGATGTTGGAAATCAGCACCCTCACTGCCTGAGTCTCTAGGGGCGTGACAGGGTAATGGACGCCTGCAATATCCAGGCCCTCCGCACACACCCTGTCAACCAAGGCGGGCTTGCTCAAATAGATCATCGGGACCGTGTTCACACGACCCACATAGCGGATGGTACGCCATCCCAGGAGCGCGTCCAGAGCCTCCACGCAAACCTCGAGCCCCACATGGAGAGGGGTATGAACCCTCAGGCCATGAGTCAGCGGGAGGTCCCGAGAGACATCCTCAT
>NW_005841830.1:172933-173423 GCF_000455745.1 Alligator sinensis
TTTGACTTTTAAGAGGCGTTTATTCCAGGGAGGGTGACAAATCGGGGCCAGTAAAGAGCATGTACAGGTTGGCCCGAACACCTGGGCCTCACGGACATGGCCCTGGGTTCACGGCCTGCAAGGCCTGCCCGTACATTGTAGATTGAAAAAAAAACACATAGCGAGCCAAAGGCCTATTTACATATTTACATTTCTGCCAGCGGGGACACCCATGGGGGGCTTCAGGGCTCGACCAGAGTGAAGCAAAGTCCAAGGCCTCAGCCCGCTGGACGCATTGCCGCAGCTTGAGCAGCCGGGGTTGTTACAGTGCGAGGAGCAGGCACCCCGCCTCGACTCGGCAGAGCGCCCCCTCGAGGGCCCAGCATTCCTCGAAGGTGGGCACCATCCACCGCAGGACTGCGTGCTCAAACTTGAGCGAGAGGCGGGCCCGCCCCAGCAGGCGGGAGAGCTGCAGGGCGGCGACCATCGCGGGCCCGGCCAACGCGGTTTT
>NW_005841830.1:173433-174193 GCF_000455745.1 Alligator sinensis
CGGTTTCACCGGCTCTTCAGGGTGGCCATCTTGGCCTGGCCCAGCAGGAAGTTGGCCAGGCTGACCATGGCCCGCTCGGCCGCCCGATACGGAAAGGAGTGGATGTAGACATCCTTGGAGAAGTCTTGGCCCAGCACCCGAAGCAGCGCGCCCAGGGCGGCAAAGAGAGGCTGCAGCCAGGGGCAGTCAAGGAACGCGTGGAAAATGTCCTCGTCCAGCACCCCCGAGCAGAAGGGGCAGGCCTCTGAGGCCGCTGGGTCCAGGTGACGCACAAAGATGCCGGTGGCCAGGATGCCGTGCACAAGTCACCACTGCAGGTCGCCATTCTTCTTGGCGGTGGGTACCTTATACAGCGTGCGCCACGCTGGGGTCATGGGCCGCGCCAGGCGCCGACGCCACCACCCATTGTCAGGGCAGCCGGCGAGCACCTGGGCGTGCCGGGTGCGCACCACCCACATGTAGAGGCCCTTGTGGGTCAGGGTGCCAAAAGGGAAGCCTGTATTGCTGCTGGGGGGCACCGGGAGCCTGAGCAGCGTGTTGGGCTGCTCGGCCAGCTCGCTGGGTACCGCTGGGATGACGGGTAGTGGTGGGAAGGTGTCTTCTGTGGCGTCCATGAAGGGGAGGGGCCGGCGAGTCTGGAGATGGACTTCCAGGGCGGTCACTGCCTCCGTCGGGAGGGCGGCCCTAACGGCCCACAGAAGCCGCCCCGCGGTGTGGACGGAGCGCATCGCCAGCCGGGCATCCAGGGCCTCGGGTGGCA
>NW_005841830.1:174617-174926 GCF_000455745.1 Alligator sinensis
CGCTCTCTCCAGGAGCTCCGGCGGAGGGTCCAGCACCGCGCAGTGGTGCCACAGTGTGGCCGCCACCATGTTGTTGGTGACAAGGACCCGGCCGTGGTAAGAGAGGGCGGGCAGGTGCCAGCGCCGCAGGCAGTTCTCCGCTCCCTCCGCCAGGTCCTCCCAGTTGCAGGCCGCAAAGGCCAGCGGCCCCAGGAACACGCCCAGGGCTTTGAGGCCTTCCTGGCGCCAGGCGAGGCCTCCCAGCAGGTCCGGAGGCGGCGTGCCGGCCCACGTCCCACGCAGGAAGGCATCGGTCTTGGCCCCGGTGCA
>NW_005841830.1:178768-179141 GCF_000455745.1 Alligator sinensis
CCAGACAGGCTCGGGGCAGTTAGTGGGGGGGTGCTGCCGCAGCGGCGGCAAGAATTCCCACCCTGGGAGAAATACACCACATAGGACCTCCCTTGCGAGGCAAAAGTCAAGGAGGGAGGCAGCTTCTGAGTGTCCCCCGTGAGGAGCACGGACGCCTGCCTCCGGAAGGACAGGATCTGCCTCAGCTTGGGGTTCCTACTCCCTATGGTCAGCCTGCGCCAGGGGCTGGTGAGGACACCGTAGCGCTCGACCGCGTTGGTGAGGTCCCGGTCTGACAGGTGCGGGGGCACGTTGGAGGCCACCACCCGCACTGCCAGGGTCTCCAGGGGCGTGACCAAGTGGTGGACCCCCGAGACTTCCAGCCCTGCCACAC
>NW_005841830.1:179478-194697 GCF_000455745.1 Alligator sinensis
ATCACAGGGAGAACTCAGGCGGGGAGGGGGAGGGGCAGAAGCAAACGAGGCTGCCAGAGCCCAGGGGAAAAACACTCAGAAAGCGGGGGGGGAGGGGGTCCCCAGGGACAGGGTGGGTAGAAGCAAGGTTTTTTGGGGGGTGGGGACAGGAAAAGGGGGGCATGGAGTGCAGGGAATGCACAAAAGGCACCCGAGCTGCAGGAGCTCAGAAGGGCTTCACCTGTCGGCGGCCATCTTGAAAGAAAGAAAGAAATAAACATTTTTTTTTCTAATTTATCTAACCTTCTGAGCTTCTGTTGATCCAAAGTATACAATGACCACAGTGCTAGTTTAGCTATTGTAATGACTTTTTAAGCCCTTATTTATGTCCTAGAGATCGGAAATGCTGCTGCCTTCATGCCCCTCTGGATGTCTCCCATCATCCTTAGTCAAAAATTAATTAAAAAAAAAATGTTTTGGATCTTCTTTGAGAAATTATTTCTTAACAGATTGGTTGTGTATCCCACAATGTACATGTGTAAAAAACAAATATCTTTCAGTAGTGCTTATTATCTGTAGTTTGAAATGGATCTTGTTAAATATCCTTTTTCACCATAAACTGCAAAATAGAACATGCTACATCTCATTTCTGTGTAAACAAAATTGGGGATTAAAATATCCTAGTCCCAGTCTACGGGAAATGTTTTTAATATAGGTTGTGACTTTGTTTTCACGTGTGTGTGTGGCTTAATTTCTATTTTCTGTCCTGCAGGTATTGGTTGATGGTTGATTTCGAGTTGAGAGAACTGTGAAGAGAGCAAAGGAACAGGGTCAGCAAACAGGGTAGTTTACAAGCAATTTGCTGGGAGCAAGAGGAGGAATGGGAAGACGAGGAGCCAGGCACCAGATCCTGCTTCAGGAACATAAGTGAGCCATGGCTGCCTGTGTGTTTGACATGCTGAGTGTTTGTATGGTGGGGGCTTTGTTTGAAAGCGTGTGCTCTGAGCATCTGGGAGTACTGCTAGCTGGGTGATTGCTGCCTTTTTGTGTCTGACAAAAGCCCTAATAAGGGGGTGGAGCCAGTCCAGGCCCAACGGGATATAAAAGAAGTGACCAGGGAGAGGCAGTGAACAGGACAGTTTGCCACTCTCCCCCACTTTGAAGAGGAGCCTTTTAGGTAAGTTATTTAATTAATTAAGAGTAACTAACCTACATATATTAAGACTAAGTAGGTAAAACTCAGCAATTAGAATAATACTTAAGCTCCTTGTTTAACTAGAGTCCAGAGCAAGGGGGAGTTCACTAGGCAGCTTGCCTGGAAACTCTCTCACCTTGCTTCACTGGAAGCTTGGTGAGAGAAAGCAGGTTAGCAAGGGAAAGGGATTCTTTTGGGATCGAGGAGCAGCGAGCAAGCCATCTTATGGGGGAGTCTGCTAGGGAAGGTCTGCTTGGAAAGGACAGGAAAAGAGAGGGAGTGGATTAATAGACCCAGAAGAATGGCTGGAGGATGTCACAATTCCAGAGCCACTGCCACTACCAGCTCTTCCTTTGCTTGCACCTCTGAGGCGTCTTTCCAGGGAGGACCTCTCTCACACGATCAAGGATTCCACCCAGGTCCTGGTTTGGTGCTGTGGAAACTGTGGCCTGCAGGTTCCTTCCAGTGACAGCTAGGAAGAGGAGTGTCTACAGTGTCAGCAGTGTCTTCTAGGGATGTTCCTCATGCACCAGGCAAAAGAGCTAGAAGAGGAGGTGGAAGGGCTCTGAAGCATCCTCCACCACGAGGACTTCATCAATTTGATGCTGGAGGAGACCTCTAGGACTGCAGAGGAAGGATTGCCGAAGGCAGTACTGGAGAAGGAAGAGGACATGGAGTTTGAGGAAAGTGGAAGCTGGAAGCTATTTACCGCTGCCAGCAAGCAGAAGTCTTCATCTATACCTTCAGTGGTTTGCCTAAAAAGAACAGATATGGAGCTATAGCAACAGAGGAGGAGGAACAGGAGGAGAAGCATGTTCTGTTGGTGGAAGAGGCCAGGCAGGCACCCCCAAGGTTTGGATGATTGAAACCACCCACTGCCACTAAAAGGAGTGACACATGGTCGCTGGAGATTCCCTTCTGTGGGGAGTGGAGGCATTCATCTGCTGACCTGACATCTTGTCTCAGGAGGTCTGCTGCTTGCCCAGAGCCTGGATTCAAGGTGTCACAGAAGGATTACTGAGACACAACCAGCCCTCTGACTACTACCACTTCCTACTCATCTATGTAGGCACCAATTATATTGCCAGGGGGAACCTTTAACAGATCAAAAGTGATTATAGGACTCTAGGGGAAAGGGGCTCAGGTGGTGTTTCTTTCCCAGTGACCAGAAGGATTGAAGGGCCTAGGCAGGAGCAGAACCTATCCTACAGACCATTGCATGGCTGAGCAGATGGTGTTGCTGTAGAACTTTAAAATAGGGAAGAAGGATCCAGGAAAGAAGGCTGACCAGTCTATTACCTAGAAAAAAACATGGAGCAAGTCCTGAAGAAATCCATTTCTAAGCACTTGGAGGAGGAGAATGTGATTAGGAACAGTCAGCATGGAATAACCAAATGGCAAGTCATGCCTGACCAACCTGATTTCTTTCTATAATGAGATGACTACCTCTGTGGATGTGGGGAGACCAGTGGACATGATATACCTTGACTTTAACAAGGCTTTTGATAATGTCTCCAAAAATATTCTTGCAAGCAAGCTAAGGAAGTACAGGCTGGATGAATGGAATCTAAGGTGGATAGAAAACTGGCTGAATTATTGAGTAAAAAAGGGTAGCAATCAATGACTTGATGTCTAGTTGGCAGCTGGTATCAAGTAGAGCATCCGAAGGGTTGGTCCTGGGGCTGGTTTTGTTCAATATCTACATCAGTGATCTGGAAGATGAGATAGAGTGCGCACTCAGCAAATCTGCAAATGACACCAAGCTGGGGTGGGGGTTGCGGGTAGTAGCTACACTGGAGCATAGGGCATTCAGACAGACCTAGACAAATTGCAGGATTGGACCAAAATAAATATCCTGAGCTTCAGTAAGGAGAGGTCCTGCACTTAGGACAGAACAAGCCCATGCATCAATACAGGCTGGGGACTGACTGGCTAAACAGCAGCTCTGCAGAAAAGGACCTGGGGGATACAGTGGACAATAAGCTAAAATACGAGCCAACAGTGTGCCCTTGTTGCCGAAAAGGCTAACAGCATACTGGGCTGCATTAGTAGGAGCATGACCGGCAGATTGAGGGAAGTAATTATTCCCCTTTATTCAGCACTGGTGAGCCCACATCTGGAGTACTGTTTTAGGCGCCCCACTATAGGAAGGATGTAGACAAATTGGAGAGAGTCTAGCAGAGAGCAACAAAAATGGTTTGAGGTCCCTCATGACTTGTGAGTGAACTGGGGTTATTTAGTCTGAAGAAGAGATGATAGAGGGGATTTAATAACAGTCATCAACTACCTGAAGGGTGGTTCCAAAAGGATAGAGCTAGACTGTTCTCCTTGGTGGCAGGTGACAGGACAAGGAGGAACCGTCTCAAGTTGTAGCAAGGGAAGTTTAAGTTGGATATTACAAAGGAGGAGGGTAGAAAAGTACTGGAACATTTTACCCAGAGAGGTTGTGGAATCTCCATCCTTTTAAGACTTGGCTGGATAAAGCCTTGCCTGATGTAACTGGGGATGGTCCTGCTTTGAGTAGGGAGTTGAACCAGATGACCTCCTTAGGTCCCTTCCAACCTTAATGTTCTCTGATTCTATAATGGTGTTTCAGATACAAAAAAACTACATGGACAAACACATGGATTGGCATTTGCTTAATGCCAAATTTCCTTATTTTTGACTGTGGAGTGGAAGATAAAATATATTTGTTTGCCTTTTTCTGTTTTTGTTATTCTTTGTTTGTAGTTTAAGAGCACCTTGCAGATACCTGTTCCTCCATTCTGAAAATACCTCCAGTATATGCCCTAAGATTAAAAGTTATGGTTTGAAGACATTACTCACTTTAATAATTAAGTAGAAGCTCGGGTGGTGTTACAGGTTACCTTTAAAACATTCTGAAGCCATTTAAACTGGGAGCATTCACAAACAGAGAGTTTTAACCCACTCTAATTAACCTCTAAGCATTTTAAAGTTATGCTGCCTGGGGCTAGGGTTATCTTACAGCTGTGCTACACAAGCTGAGATAAAGTGTTATTAGTCTGCTCCAGGAAGATGAAGTGATTGATTTACAGACCTTGAGCATCCCAGGATGCACTTCTCTCAAATCCCTACTCTTGCTCCATGGGCAAACCTTCCACCTTACTGAACTCTGCTGCCCATGGGTGTGGTACTGGCCCCAATCCAAGCACTGGTCCCTTGCCTGCCCCTAGGGCATGCAACCTGGCAGGCAGGGGACCACTCTGAGCACCCAGTAACAATTTACCACTTACTGTAGCACTTCTATACAAACAGAAACAGCTGTCCTCCTGCCTACTCCATGAAGGGAAGAAGCTGTATGTCTCCCTTGGAATCAACCAGGGGAGCTTCAAACTGAACTCTTGCTGGAGGTGCTGGAACTCCTCAGCAATTCATTAACACACATGGAAGATCCTTTAATTCCTCCCCTCCCCCAAACCAACTCCAGAGCCCAGTAACTAAGTCAGTGGCATTGTGTAAGACCCACATTACATGCCTTTTCCAAATCAGCAGAATAGTGTCTTTAACTGGGTCTTTTATATCCCACATAAGTTGCTTAACCACTGTGCTATTGTCTACTCTTTGGATTCCTTTCCCCACACTAGTTTTCTTAAAAAAACAATCAGAAGTAGTACATTTCTCACTGTAACAAAAAATAAACATTGAAATACCTACATTGTTTTTGCACTGCTGCAATTTGCTGTGGCAATGACACCTGTTGCAATGCATTGTTGACATGTACAAACATGGGACTGAAATTTACCCATGTCATGGCAGCTAGCACAATACCCTCCACCTCACAACAAGTCTGAGCAGAAGGAATATTGGTAGAGTAGCCATGTAAAGGAACTGGCACACCCTATGTGTGCTTCCGAAAAGGTTTCCTTAATATCCCTGCCACGCACCGTGTGATGGGTCATAATGAAGGAATGTCAGGGAGGAGAGACATCAACAACATGTACAGATATAGTTGTTCCTACAGCTGCCCAAGTGACAGAAGCCAAGATAAAAAATGCCTGCAGCAACTATGCCAGTTTAGCTGAGGTTGAAAAGCTGCTTACTAGCTCTGACTTGGTTCATTTCTTCAACACACCTATTGCTCAGCCAACAGTCCAGTCTTCAGGCAAAATGGATTTCTTCAACAATGTGCAACTATTTAGCCAGATGGTCACCACTAATAAATACTATCCACAGAGTGAGCACAAGCTGGTTTTTGCCTGTTTTATTTAGTTTTTTAAACTGTGACCCCTGCATCAACTCTTCTCCTCTGTGAGACTAAAAAGTTTATAAGTTACCTGAAAGCACTTCTCTTTTTAGCAAACAAGTCATTTAAGTTAGATTCATGTAAGGTTTACAGTAGTTCATTTCAGAAGGAGTTTAGTCTGACAGTTTTTATGTCACTACCTAATAAATTACCCATTGTACCTTAAAGCAAAATGGTAATGTCTATAATAGTACTGCAGTATAGTAACTAAAAAAGAGAATGAATAATGCTTGTTTATTTCATGGTAAGTACAATAACATTCTGCTTCCCTTCACTTTCACTGTATCAAATCTGCAATTACTGTATGATTAAGTTCACTGTGCATGATTGGTGACTTGCACTGTCACACTGCTGTTGTAAGTTGACTACTCAAGCAAACTAAGTTTGTTGTACAATACAATTTCAAGTATGAGAGTTGGAGACAGCTACTTATGTTTCATGAGTCGAAGTGACTTCCATATGAGTTTCCACTATTATGGGTAATCGGCAAATACTCAGAGAAGAAAGAGAGAGAGACAGACAATTTCACACCTAAAGCAGTCACAATTATGTTGTGATTGTGGACTATTTAGAAAATTGTATTAAGAATTAATGCAATTTAATTTCTTCTATTACAACATTTCCATCTCTTTGTTTCTTTGCGTAAGCAACAACATACATTTTAGAATTGCAAGGATGGCATGGGATTTCTTGTCAACTGCTAAATGGCTGAAGCATTATGAATAATTCTGTAGAGGTGCTTAAGCAGTCGGTCTCAGAGGAAGTAAAATATTCTTTTAAATCAAATTAATATCACCTTTTCCCAATTTCAGTTTAAGAAAGGGTACTGCAAAAATATTTAAAGTGTTATAAAAACATTTTTAGATTTTTTTTTAAATGATACTTAGCAGTCCTTTAATTGCATGGAGCTTCACAAAGATACACAAATCTTTTGAAATGTTCCTTATTTTAGAGAATATTCACTTTTCTTTGATAACCTAACTAAGATTTACTCAAAAAAATAAAATAAAATAAGTGGGGGTGGCGGTGAGGAGGAAGTAGAATTGTTATAATGAATGTGCAGCAGGTATTACCTTGATTCTATACTTCCTGTATTTCATAGATTTATGTACAGCTGCATTTTGTTTTCTGGAAAAATAATGCACTGTAAGTGAACCTTAATTATGCATTAAATGAGTTCAGGAAAATGATTATATAAGGCAAAGAGAAATACATGATGGTGGGACATCAACTTTTTACCATTATGAATAATGCATGAATGACAAAGCCATGACAAAGTTACTCAGTCATTTCCACATATGTGCCAACAAAAGCTTTGCATCATACACCTTCATCATTAATGTGATATGTTAAAACTGAGAGAAAAAAATGTTAAAAAAAATCCTTAAATTAAATAAATGCTTGCCTTGTACTATTTTCTGTATGCTTCTGCATCTCAGTGACCCTTATAAGAATACAGACTTAGTCCTCAGCCAGTGAAGTAAAATTACTGTTGACCTTAGCTCACAATTATAGCTCAGCAGGAAATACTTTCCCATCCCTAATTAGGATAAAAATTTTAAATCTTAAACATTTTTGTGAACCTAAAATTAAAAACAAAATTAATCTGAGTCAAACAAAAAGCTCCATTTTGTTAATATTAAAATGCTTTGGTTTTCATCTTGTTTTTTTTTTTTTTAATTTGTTTAAATTATATTTATTAAAATTTTGTAAAGTTATTTAAACTAACCCCTCATCACAAAATGACCTTTTGTTGAAGCACCCTCACTACCCTCATGCTGATACATGAGATACAGCGGCGCTTTAATTAGAGTCCCCCTGCCCCTTTCCCCACTCCTTCTGAGCCCATTAGAGTGCCCCTGCCCCTTTCCCCACTCCTTCTGAGCCCCTGGAGCATATGTAAAAGTGTCCTACAGGCTTCAGAGGAATGTGTCATCTCTCTCTCATTGGATTGGTAGGAGATGCCAGATCAATAAGGTCTGTTGCTGGCTATTGAATATTAAAATCCTGTCCATACACACCAAGTTTCCTCTTTAACTTTCATCTTGAACTTTTCTGCCACTGCTACACTTCCTGAAAACAGTTTGATAATCTAATGGTTAGAAGCATTTTAATTTTATGACTAATTTTATTTGTAGCATAACCACTTTATAGTTTATACACTTTGTTCTTGCACCAAGGTTGTCCTTTCCTTTAAATAGTTTCTCTCTTACTAGTCATGTAGTTATAGAGAGAAAACATATCTCCTCTCAGTCTTTGCTTTGCTAGACTAAACAAGTCAAACTCTTTTGCTCTCTCAGATTTCAACATTCTCTAAGCAACAATTATAAGTCCAGTTTAAGGTTAGTTAACCAGTCTAATGCTCTTGAGGAAAAGAGTATCTCTGCAAATGTCACTGTCAAATTTGTATAGAGGGCAGAGTGTTGTTATGTGGTCCATGGTTTGATCAGGGTTGACAGAGTTACATGTTGCAGAACTTGTAATACACCATCCATGCATCAAATGACTGCAATGGCTATGCCCACTTCAGACAATTTAGAACCTCGTATTTTTCATAAGAGGTCAAGACCAGGAGGCTTTGTTCTTGGGTTGGAAACTAGATATTTATGCTGAATGGTGATTTCATTCCATGCCTTCCTCCAAGCTGCTGTATGGTGTCCTGTGAGGGTCTTTACATGTGTCCAGAAAGGTTTCCAGGATACCAAGCAGTGAGATGGGAGGTTCTTTTAATCTATGGATGGGGAGATCTGGGTTTTCATTTATGTGGACAAACTCTCTGTATGTAGCTTCGTCAAAGCAAATGTTTGGAGGAGCAATATTGGCCAGCACTGGTAACCATTGAATAAGTACAGATTTCAGGGATCTGGAGATAGCACGCATTACAGAATTTAACTGGACAACCATGCATTTGGTATGACTGCAGCCCAAACAGGTGCTCAGTACTCAGCCATTATTATTTTTTTTTTTTTTTAAATGCCATAGTAGAGATGTAAAGTAATCCAATGGTGGCACCCTAGCTCATTCCAGTGAGTTTTTGCACTATGTTCACCTGAGTCTTGATCTTGGCAACTATTTTTCAAAGATTATTATGAAAGGTTAAGGTGTGGCTGAGTGTCACATCTAGGTATGATGGAGTTGGATCATGTAATTTTTCCCCACAAAAGATGACGTTGAGATGAACACATGCTTTGTGGTTGTTGAGGTGAAATGCCAAGATGATGGACTTAGTTGGATTTGGTCACAACCTCCACTTGCAGAAATATTCTGTCATTATTGACAGGTTTAATGTCAACATGTCTTCAATCTCTTTGAAGATCCTTGCCTGTGTGGTTAGTGCATATGCAAACTTCCTTGAAGAGGTAGCAGGAATATCGCTTATATAATTGTTGAAGAGGGTCAGGGCAAGAACACTTCCCTGAAGGAGGCTGTTATTTAGGGTCCTTTGTCTACTCGCTTTGTCTCAGAGGTAGACACGCATCCATTGATTACTCAAAAATGTCCATAAAAAGGTAGAGCAGCTTGGCACCTGGAAGAGGGTGAGACAGCTTTTTAGCAACAGACCATGCTTCCAAACAGTATCATATGCTGTGGAAAGGTCAATGAACGTATTGCCAGTTTTAAGGTTGCTCTGAAAGCCAGCTTCAATGTTAGTGGTGAGGGCAAGCACTTGGTCACAGCAGCTTTGGTGTAGCATAAAACTGGCTTATTTTCAGGGGATGTATGCCTTGGCAATCAGGCTAATCCTTTGGAGGATGAGCCACTCCAGTAGCTTGTAAATTGTACAAAGCAATGATATTGGCCTGTAGCTCCTGGGATCACTGGCTGGTTTTTCCAGTTTCAGCAGAGCAATAACCATTGCTTCATGCTGCTCTCCATCAAGTTTGAATATAGGAGTAGAAGCCATTTTTGAGCCATTGGTCCATGATGGTGAGGGAAGTCTGGAGGGATTCCATCTTTTGCTGTAGCCTTCCCTCTTTTTGTTGCAATCAGACCAGCCCTACGTTCCTTGGTAAAGAAATTGTCTGAAAGTTTGAAGGAATCCAGACTATTTAAATGATTTTAACTGTAGCTCAACATTATTAGTCCTATTAATGTCTAATCACTATTTAAATCCTTCTTCTTGTATCATACTTCTATTGACTTGGATAATCCATACATAATTTCTTCAGCTTAATAACAATATTGTCTCATTGAATTATTTGGGTTTTACATGTATTATAAATATTATTTTCTTTAATCAGTTTTAATTTTTTTTAAACTTTCAGTTTCACTAGTTGTTCTTTTGATTTGTGTGGTCAGGTAAAAGGTAAAGATAGCAGGAGCTCCTGAATTGCTTTCTCTATACTTGAATTTGTAGGTCCTCTTGAAGTTCCCAATTATCTCCTATAGTGTTAACTAAATTAGTTATATGTAGTCTTTCGATATTTTATCTTTAGCCTCTTTCCTGAACCACATAAATACCATCGTGGGATCATAATTAATGTATCTGATGAATCCTTAGTATTAGCTTTGTCCTTTCTTGAAAAATCTTAATTGATGAATAGGAACATAAAAGTATAAAAGAATTTGAAAAAAAAAAAAAAAGTATATTATGTGGTATGTGTGTGAAAGGTCCCAGAGACGTACATTTTCTGTATTTAGTTGAGATATCAGTGGTCTGGAAAAAGTTGATATCATGACAGTTGATATCATGCAGGCTTAATAGTCACATGACCCAACATGTCATTACTCGAGTTTCATGATTAAAAATTTTGTTTTTGAGCTGCAACCAGAACAGCAGCAGTGATTGGGGGTGGGGATCAGTACAAAAGAAAACATTATTGAAGAGTGTTTCCATAAGACTGACCCTCTTTGCTAAATAGAAGGATCCACATTCTGTCCATGCTTCTGTTTGAATGGTTTTCAAGTGTTGGCTCAAGTGTTCTACACTGTTACAGAACCTACTGAAGGTGACAAAAGCATGACAATGTTTCCTTTACTATTAGGTCAAGATCTCCTATGTAACTGGTGGAGTGAAAAAGTCCACTGAGTGGCATAGCTCCATGGGTTTCAAGAGCTTGGTGAATGATGAAGTGGTCTCTGATTTAAGTCCCCTTGGCAGAAGATTAACATATCATGCTAATAGGGCCATGTCTGCAATGCAGACAATTTCATCACTGTCTCTTTTGGATTAAACTGCAGCCAGCTCATTTTTGAGATCTTTGTTGGACACTAGGGCCACGTCTAGATGAGTGTGGATGTGTGGTATGTGGTGCCGCAGACCTGCGGTGCTCACTGCAATGCACCTTGCAGCAAGGGGGCGGCGGGGTGGGGATTGAGGGGAATTGACCTCAGGAGATCCCAGGCTCAAAAAAACCCCATGTAAAAATAAATAAATAAAAGCAGGGTGGTACACATGGCTATGGCGTGTGCCACCCAAAATTGGAGCCTGGCCAGCTGAAGCTACAAGGAGGCCCCAGGTTCCCAGGTAAGGCTGCTGGGACCAGCAAAGTTGCTGGCCCCACCCTCCCCTACCCTATGCGGGGTCACCTGCCACATGCCAAAGCGCCTGTAACACAGGCATTCTCCAGAGACAAGTAGAAGAAGGGGGAAAAAAACATCCACACTCATCTGGAAAAGTAAAGAACCTGAACTTGTTTTAGGTAATAAAAAGACGTAAACCGAAGTGTTATCAGCATGCTAATGGCACTTGCATCTAAAATGTGTCATCTCAGACTACACGCTCGAAAAAGCTATGCCACAAATTATACTTTCATTTAATTGCATTTAATATTTATTTTCTCTTCAATATATTTAAATGATGTATTTTTCCAAGAAACTGAGGTTAGTGTGTATTAACCTCACATTAGAGATTCAAATAAGCTAAAAAAAGAGCTGCAAAGAAATGAAAGTTTGTAAATTTTTTTTGTTCTCCTTGAGATTTTTGGAGTCAATATGGTGGGAAACATACACTTAGCTTTGCAACTAACATGTAGTTAGTTGTAGTATCTGGAACAAACATCTTGTACCTGCTTAACACAGTGCTGGTGGTCAAGCAAGCACTGATTAACCATGATTCAAAAAGATGTTGAACACTAGGATCCATTCATTATTATGGATGGCTGCTGTGAAACAATATTCTGATAGTTTATTTGCCAGGGCAATAAAGTGACTCACAAAAAGTATGGGCAGGATGATTTTAGAATATTCTCTCTCTTCTAAAGTTGCTCACTTATCTGTTGGTTCTACAGTACTGACAGATGTTTGAATAGAAGAAGAAGGTACTTCTAGAGTCACCTTTTCATCATGATCTAGATCTTTGGCTCCATAATCTAAAATAATCCTGCTGCCAACCAGAAATTAAGCCATTAACTACTACTGATTGGTTGCATCTACATATTGCCATACAGTGATGTTGTTATGGCACCATAGTTAAGTACTTCCTTTTGGAAGTATTAAAGCTTGATGCAGTACAGGCGGTTACTGTGCCATGCATGTGATGTACAGGTAGATTTCACTGCTATGTCACTGTAGCAGCACACCATATCTGGAAAGCATGCCACTACAGCTAATGAAATACCAGTTGATTGCATGAATGGATTGTATGGTGGATGGAAAACTAGCTGTATTGTCACTACTGCAAAGGTAGTAATTACTGGGCGAGTCCACACACCACCCCACGGCGACGTAGTGACCCGCTACAGCAACATAGTGATCATGTATGTCTATAATATTGCTTTGTTGCTATAGCACATTGCTACATTGCCAAGGGCAATGTGTAGATTTGCACAGTAATTACTACCCATACAAGCCTGACAATCCAGTCAGTTTTCCATCCACCATACAGTCCATTCATTCAGCCGTTATTTCATTAGCTTGCTTGCGAGAATATTGTGAGAGACCGTATCAAAAACCTTGTGAAAGGAAAGATATATCAATCCACTACTAGCCTCATCTACAGAGCCAGGTATCTCATCATAGAAGACAATCAGATTGGTCAGGCCTGATGTGCCCTTGGTGAATCCATGCTGACTGTTCCTAATCACATTTTCCTCCTCCAAGTGCTTAGAAATGGATTCCTTCAGGACCTGGTCCGTGATTTTTTTTTTCCAGGATATGAGGTGAGGCTGACTGATCTGTAGTTCCCTGGATCCTCCTTCTTCCCTTTCTTTATGATAGGCACTATATTTTTCCTGTTTCCAAGCCTCCTGGACCTCTCTCAATTGCCATGAGTTTTCAAAGATGATGGCAATCACATCAGCCAGATCCCTCAACATCCTCAGATGCATCCCATCCAGCCCCATGTAACGGTACACAACCAGGATTTCTAAATTGTCCCTAACCTGTTCTTTTGCCACAGTTGGCTGCTCACCTCCTACCCAAACTGTGCTGACAGGCACAGTGGTCTCGGACCTGATCTTGCCTGTGAAGACTAAGGTGAAAAAGGCATTGAGCACTACAGCCTTTTCTGCATCCTGTCACTTAGTTGCCTCCCACATTTAGTAACAGACCAACACTTTCCCTGAGCCTCCTTCTGTTGCTGACATACTTGTAGAAATCCTTCTTGTTACCCATCGTATCCCTTGCTAGCTGCAACTCCAGGTGTATTTTGGCTTTCCTGATTTTATCCCTGAATGCCCAAAAAATAGTTTTATGCTCCTCCCTCATTGTTTGGACAAGTTTCCACTTCTTGTAAGCTTCCATTTTGTATTTTATCTCACTGAAGAGTTCCCTGCCAATCCAAGCTGGTCTTCTGCCATACTTGCTAGTCTTCCTGCATATTGGGATGGTTTGTCCCTGTGCCCTTAGTAAGGATTCTTTAAAATACAATCACTTCTCCTGCACTCCTTTCCACCCTCAGACTGACCTCCCAGGGGATTCTGTCCATCAGATCCCTGAGTCAAAGTCTGCTTTCCTTTTGCTCCCCTTCCTTCCTTTCATCAGGGTCCTGAACAAAATTATCTTGTGCCCTCTGCTGTCCAAGCTACCATCCACCTCTAAATTCCCCACCAATTCTTCCCTGTTAGTCAGCAGCAGATCAAGAATAGCATGGTTGCTAGTTCACCTCTCCAATACGTGCACCAGGAAGTTGTCCCCAACACACTCCAAAAACTTTCTGGATTACCCATGCACTGCTGTATTGCCCTCCTAGCAGATGTCAGGGTGATAGACGTCCCTCATAAGAACCAGGACCTGTGATCTGGAAACTTCTGGTAATTGTTTGAAGAAATCCGCATCCACCTTATCTTCTTGGTCTGGTGGTCTATAGCAGACACACACTATGACATCACCTTTCTTGCTCTCCCCTCTGACCCTAATCCAGTGACTTTGAAAAGGCTTGTCTCCAGTTTCATACTGTACCTCTGAGCAATCATGCAGCTTTTCTTTTTTTTTTTTAATTAATTTATTTATTTATTTTTTACATGATCTCCTCCTCCTCCTCTTCTCCCTTGCCTGTCTTTCTTGAACAGTTTATACCCATCCATGTCAGTACTCCAGCCATGCAAGCTATCCCACCAAGTCTGTTATTCCAATCATGTCAAAGTTCTGTGACTGTGTGAGGACTTCCAATTCCTCCTGCTTGTTTCCCAGGCTCTGTGCATTCCCGAGGTAACTAGTCGATTGCCCCAATTTCTCAGAAAGAATGAGAACACTTCCCCTGTTACCCCCTCCTGCTTGCTCTTTCTCCAGATCTCCCACTTACCTCAGTGCTTTGGTTTCCATCCCCAGGCAAACCTAGTTTAAAGCCAGACTTGCTAGATTAGCAAGCCTACCTGAGAAGATGCTCTTCCCTCTGTCAGGTGTATCCTGTCTCTTCCCAGCAATCCCTCTTCTTGAAACAGCATCCCATGGTTAAAGAAGCCAATGACCTAAGCCCCAGACCCTTTCACCCTTGCATCCACAGCCATGTAATCACTTTTGATCCATTCAGGTCTCCCTTGGCAGTATCAATGGTGCCCATGTGGATGAGTATCATGGGGTAGTAGTCAGAGGGCCAGATGAGTTCCCTACATGACATCTCAGATCTGGGCTCTGGGCAAGGAACAGACTTCCTGATGCAACAGGTCAGGTCAGCAGATGGTTCCCTCTGTTCCTTGCAGAAGGGAGTCTCCAAGCACCACCACCTGTTGCTCCTCCTTGGTGGCAGTTGTCTCAATCCCTCCCATCTTGGTGAGGCCTGGCCTGTCCTCCTCCACCAATAGAACATGGTCTTCCCTCTCTGTTGCCAGGGCTGCATATCTGTTCTCCAAATAAATTGCTTCAGGTGGAGGTGAAGATTTCTACTTGCTGCCAGAGATCACAAGCTTCCACCTTCCTGGGGAGTCCATATCCTCTCTTTTTTTCTAGTGCTGCCTCTGGCAGTTCTTCCTCCAATGTTCTGGAGGTTGCCTCCAACATCAAATTGACAAACTCCTCATGGCAGAATATACTTCAGAGTCAAAGCACCTCCCCCTGTAGCTCCTTTGCCTGTTCCCTGAGAAACACCACCAGGAAGCACCACTGACACAACAGGCACCCCCTGTCCCGGCCATCACTGGAAGGAACCTGCAAGCCACAGTCCCCACAGCCCCAAATCCAGACCTGGGAGTGTTGGATTAGAAATAGGCAGAAAAGGTTCTTTGGGTGAATCTGATATCGTTTATTAGACCAACTTAAATAGTTGGAAACTTTTTTCTTAGCAAGCTTTCAGACTTAAAAACCCTTCGTCAGGCTGAGGAAGCATGTGCAGTGTGCGCTCTTCCTGGATGGAATGAATGGTAAAGAAGCCAGAGGCTGGGTGGCCTGGGTCCGCAGGGGGGCG
>NW_005841830.1:194742-199835 GCF_000455745.1 Alligator sinensis
GGATCTCTGCTCCCTGCAGAGCCAGGTCACATGGCAGGGCAATGTAGTTCTCTGCCGTGCAACCTGGCTCTGCAGGGAGCAGAGATCTAGGGCAGCTCAGGATGTTCAGTGGCAGTTAGGAGACCCCTAGCATGGATCTCTGCTTCCTGCATTGCTGAGTCACGTGGCAGGGACCAGCAGGCTTACTTGCCACTTTGCGCTGCTTCCCTGCCCATGGCCCAGCATGACAAAGATCAGAGATCCACACGAGGGTCTCCTCAACTGGATGGAGGGCAACAGCCCTCACCCTGCCCGCCTAGGTAAGGCAATGCAAAGCTTGCAGCCCATTTGGAAACAGATTTGGAGGAGATTCAGCTGAAACTAAACAGGACAGTGATCCAAAACACTGAAATGAATCGCTGTCCTCCGAATCTGAAACCAGATCGAAACAGCCATTCCAATCTGCTATCTTGACATCATCATTATCTACTCAATAAGCCTAGGCTGGCCATGCTGGGCTGATATTGAGCAACTATTGCTGGTAACTATATCTGTTGTATGTGTGGATGAAATGGTTGTTTTGTGTGTGTGTGTGTGTGTGTATATGTGTGTGTATATGTGTGTATATGTATATGTCTGTGTATAATGATGTGTATGATGATTTCTGTGTATTTGTATGAATGGTGTGCCCAACCTCAATGTCTAATTCAGGTGATCAATAAACGTGGCACCTTGCCTTATCCCCCCCTTTATAAAGTCTCGCTCGTGATTTGAGCAATTGGGAATTTGTGTAACAATACAGGATATACAGCTCACTAAAGAAGTATGCTAAGAATAGCAGGAACTTTCAGGGACAAAAATCAAGGAGGCAAAACAAACAAACAAAAAGACCTACAACTAGTGAAGAAAGTTATGAACAACAAGATGTTCTATAAATATAAACAGCAACTTTGCCTCAGTCTTCACAAAAAAGATAATCTGCATCCAAACACCTAATAAGGATTGTGTGTACAAAAAAGGGGCCTAGACTGAGAATAAAGATAAAGAAAAAACTGTCAGTGAGCTTTTGATTGGTCTGAATGAATTCAAGTCAGCAGGGCCTAACAAGCTTCGTCCTAGGGTATTGGAGGAAGTAGCAGAAGGGATCTCAGATCTTTGCAATTATATTTACCAAGTCAGGTACTAGAGGAAAGGAAAAGTACCCACATAATGCCTCTTTTAAAAAAGGCAAACACGGGAAATTATAGACCAATCAGCCTTCTTTCAGTACCTGGGACGCTACTGGAGCAAATTATAAAGAAGAAATCTATTTGGGTCTAAGGGAGAAGCAGCTGGTTATGTGCAGCCAACATAGACTTGCTAAAAACAAATATGCCAAACAAATTATGTCTCATTCCTTGACAAAATACCTCATTGTGTGGATACAGGGAAGTTTAGTGTACCTGGAATTTAGTAAGGCTTTTGACAGACTCATATCTTTCTCATAAATAAATTAGAGAAATGTGACAAAACTACAACAATGAGGATAGACAACTGGCTTAATAGTTGTAAACAAAAGGTAATTTTAAATATATCAATTTTTGAATAATAGGGGGAGAAAGGGAGACTTAACCACAAGGGTTTATACTAAGTTGGGTGCTATTCAAAGTAGTTAGATTTGGATGTTGGAATAACACGTTTCCTGAGCACATCTGCAAGTGACATGAAACTGTGAAAGATGCAAATATACTGGAGGATAGGAGTAGAATTTGGACAGATCTTGACTGAAAGGATACCTTGGCTATGAATAATGGCATGAAGTTCAATATGGACAAATATAAGGTGCTACACCTAGGGAAGGATAAGCAGAAGCACAAATGCATACGGGTGATTACTGGCTGGATGGCAGCACTGTGGAGGAAGATCTTGAGGTCTTGGCAGTTCAAAGACTCCACATGAGTCAGCAGTGTGATGCAACTGTAAAAAAAAGTAAATGCAATTTTGGGCTGCCTCAACTATACAAAACACAGAAGGTGACAGTACCACTCTGCTCAGCATTGTTAGGCTTTATCAGGAGTACTGTGTGTGGTTCTGGGCTCTACATTTTAAAAAGGACATAGAGAAGTCAGATAGAGTCTGAAGGTAGGCAGCAGAAATCATAATGGGCATGAAAGCCAAGCCATATAAGGAGAGGGTAAGGGAAATAAGTATGTTCAGCTTGCATAAAAGTCAAATAAGAGGAGTTATGATAGCAATCTTCAAATTAAAAACTGACATAAAAAGAGGGAATATACAAAGAGGGAAGAGTAGGATGTATAGTAATGGCTTACAATGGCATAAAAGTAGGTTTAGATTGAATATCAGGAAAAATTTGTATGTGGCTGACTCATTTGGCAAAACCCATAAAGCCTGGCAGAATACAGGGTACAGTCAAAAGCTGAGGGTTAAAGGAAACTCAAGGGGACAAGAAGAGAAAGAGACTGGTTGGGGAGTGATATGAGACAAATACTGCTAATAATGGCAGTTTTCTGTGTTTTTAATTCATTCCTTTTTGGTGTTTGTATTTCAAGCAAGGAAAAAAAAATTCTAGGACAGAGATGCAGCTGAACATGATAAATAACCCACTCAGAAAATATTATCATTTAGCAAAGCCTACAGGAGATGAAAAAAACAACACCCCCCCCCCCCCCCCCCCCAATCTCAAAGAAAACTGCATCTGCTTCAGGAAGGCACCCCTTGGGATGACAAGGAAAAATGGTCACAAACTAATAGAGAGAAGATTTAGGCTGGACATAAGGCAGAACTTCCTTGCATAAGAGTAACTAGAACCTGGAACACACTCCCAGCAGAAGTGGTGCAGTCACCATCCTTGGAGGTGTTCAAAGGAGGCTGGATAAGCACCTTGTTGAGCTAGTTTGAGCTCTTTAACCTCCTACCTACGGCAAGGGACCAGACTTGATAATCTTACAGGTCCCTTCCAGTCCATTGACTCTATGACTCTATCTCAACACAGTAATTGTCAGGATAAACAAAGATTTACCAAAAGTTAGTCTAAGCTAAAGCTTACCAAAACCAGTAAAACAAATTGTAAGAAGCTCTCTGCCATATAAATAAAAGGAGAACAAGAGAATTTAAAAGTATCGATATCTAACCGCAAAAGCTAAATTAATATTTTGTCCATTTTGTTGCAAAGAATAATAATGTAGGATATGGAGCGGGGGCGGTGGGGGGGAATCATGATGGCTAAGGGGAGGAATGCACTGGGAATTACTGTATTTGTGAAGGAAGGAAAACTCAGATACATAGTGCACTGAAGTCATGGGGAATCATTATCCCAGAGCACTAGGGGAAACAAGAAATTAAACCAAACCAAACCAAACCAAACTGGCACAGGAAATTGCAAATCCAGTTCTGCAATTTCTAAATAAAGCTAAAAAATCAGTAAGTAGAATTATCTGACTGGAAAATGGCAAATGTAATAAGGGAACAAAAAATATCTGAGCAACCATAGGCCTATTAGTCTGAACTTAATTTCGATGTATGACTTTGGAACAAATTTAGACAGAAACAACAATTAAAGGCATGAACAAAAGAAAAATGAAATAAAATTAAACATGGATTAACCAAAGAGGAATTGTGCCAGTCTAATCTGATATCTTTTGCTGAAATAGATAACCAACTCTTTAGACAGGGGAAATAGAGTATAAGTAAACTAACTGGACATATTAAAACATTTTATATGGATCCATAAAGGAAATTAGTTAAGTAGGAGAAAATGAGGATGAGTGCAAAAGCTGCCAGGTGAATAAAGAAATGACTAAATGTTAGATGACAAGAGTTTGTGAAGAAAAGAGAACTGTAAAGCTGGAGGGAAATTACTAGTGGAGTTCTTCCAGGATGGCCCTTGGGACTGATCTTATTTCCAGTTTCATTATGGACCTTGGTACAAAAAATATATAAGTACACCAATGCAATTGGTTGATGACACAAAGTAAATTGGGATCCATCACTGAGAGATGGTTTGGAACTGAATGAACTTGAGAAGTAGAGAGCAGAAATGGAATTTCAGAGTGCAGAGTCATGCACTTAGGGACTAGTAACAAGAATTTCTGCTGCACGATACACGCTACTCAGTTAGAAACCAGAGAGAAGACAGACTTTGGTATCTTGGTCATTCATTCGCATGATGATAAATTGCTAATTTGATGCAGTCATGAAGAGGGCAACTGTCATTGTAGGAGGTAGAATAAAGGCAAATTTAATTTTAGAAGGTATAATGCAAGATATTTCCTGCAAAGTTAGGGAAATATTAATGCCATTAAACAAGATGCTGGTGAGAGCTCATCTGAAATACTGCGTGCAGTACTGATTTTTACATTTGTGAAAGGTGAGTTGGACTGGAGGAGTTATATACAAAGCAGCAGGGTGGAGCATGGCTACAAATGTAGAGGGGGAGGATTCCCCTGATGGGAGTTACCTCCACACTTGCACACATGCACCAGGAAATCCCCTGCGCTTCCCCCATATACAGACATTTACACACATGAACCCTGAAGCCCAGGCTCTAGGGCTCTCCCAAGGCTTTATGGAGCCAATACTGCCTCAGAATTCCCGGGGTCAGCAGGACTGGGTCTCTCAAACCCACAAATCCCCAGCCACAAGTATGCCAGAAAGCCCAGGCAGTTTCATACTCTCAGAGATCTTCCATTATAAGCAAGCAGACATGGCCAGCAATTTAATACTACTTTCTGTCACAGCAACAAATTTGACCATTTGTAGCATGACAGAAGGTATAAACTTCTATTTACTTTCACTTTGTGCTGCCATAGCAATTTTATGGGAGTACAAAGGTGATATCTGTTTCCACCAAAGGACTTAGGAGGTTCTTTTCAGGTTTGCATTCCTAAGTTATTATGTTTGAAAAGAGAACTGAATTGGAAGATAAGAAAAAGAAGGAAGAAATTAAAAAAAAAAAAAAAAAAAAAAGGTTTGGCTAAGCTCAATATAGAGATCTTTTCCTAGTCAACCAAGCTATTGGAAACAAGGTCATTCTAGATACTGTCTGATATACCTAAGGTATACCTGACAACATCAGCATATGAATACATGGAAAGGCATCTTTTGAAAAATTTCAG
>NW_005841830.1:199845-209713 GCF_000455745.1 Alligator sinensis
AACAACTTTCACTCCTCCATCAAACTAGCCCTGCAATACTCTACCCAGAAAATTCATTTCCTGGGCACAACGGTAAAGGTTTACAATGTCCACATTGCCACCACATTGCATCAGATACTCACCAACCAGCACAGCTACCTTCATGCCACCCACCAGCTTCCATCCTAAACACACCATTAGTTCATCTACTACAAGCTTTAAATTATAATCAAATCTGCTCTAATCTCACTGACTTTAATGCACACTTTAATGCTCTAGAACAAACATTTCTACAATTACAATACAATCCCCAAACTGTAACCACTGAAATAAAAAATATAAACAACAGACTCAGGTCTCTCTCACACTTGTTACAATACCAACCCCAAGTCAAGGTCTGCTGGCTTACTAACAGCACTCAGTTTGAAGATTTAGGACACGTCATTAACAATCTCTAACCCCTCCCAGAAAAGGACAAGCATCTGAAGGTAGCCATGGGAGACAAACCTCTCCTGACTTACAGAATCTACCTAACCTCAGACAGTGTTTCTCAAGCAGCAAGCTACCAAACTCCTATTCTCAGCAAGGCATTATTGAACTCAGATGCAAAACAGTGTCCCCTCATCAACACAGACCACAGCATCACTGGACCAAACAGCATGGGTTATAATATCCAAGGTTCATTCACATGCACATCTATCAATGTCACATACATGATTATCAGCTTACAGTTTACAGTTTATTTACATTGGACAGATGGGGCAATCCCTACTTGTAAAAATGAATGAACATGGATCCAAAATCAGTTCCAAACTGACACACAAGCCTGTGCCAGATCGCATTAACATCCCTAGAGTTCCATTGCTCACCTCAGGGTAGCTGTTCTTCTAAAACAAAAGTTTTTAAAAAAACCTGAATGAGAAATTACAGAACAAGAACATCACCCACAGACGGGCTTGTGTTAAGTAAGATTTTAAACAGGGATTATGCACTCTCATCCCATTATCTGCATTAGGTTTTGTGACCTATTTCTCCCTACGGACATATTATTTGTTTTCCCCTCCACAATGGCCCCCTTCCCGATCTTTCCTCCCTCCCTATCTCCCTGCATTCCCCATCTTTTGTATCTATACTGCTCTCTCTATTTGATACATTGCTCTGTGCATCTTTTCATCACATCTTGATGGCTAAAGTATGGTATTTAGAGGTTTGCTTTTCAGAATTGGCTTGTAGGTAAAGTAAATATGTATTAGAACAATGGTCCAGGGCAACAGCAAGGGTTAATTAATTTATAAAAGCCTGTTTTTACAATTTCTTCAAGGCCCTGTGTATCTGAAACAGGCAAGCAGCAAGCAAAAACACAGGCTTGGAAATTGAAGACATGTAGCACACAGTTCCATAACATGAGATAAAGTGGCACCAGGCCACAGTGCCAAATTGCAGAGCTCTTGGGATTTCCAGTTTTGTGGAACAGACCAAATTAGGAGAAGACTGGGAAAGCCCAAATTAGGGTGTGTACATGTGATAGGTTTGTGAAACAAAAGAATATGCTGACAGGACAGAATTTGAACAGTATGATTGATAACCATAGATAGACCAATCAGCAATGCCCAAAGGTGAAGAGTTATCACAGAGGTGAAAAGGATATAAAAGGAGGGATTTCAGAGCAGCAAATGGTCCCCAAGAAGGGAACACAAGGCCACCATGGACAAAGGGTATAACACCAGTTTGTCTCACCCCCCCACCGGGGGGGAGGGGGGGCATTACTTGGCCTTTGACCTCCAGTCTGCTGACAACTGACATTCAAGACAGAAACTTAGAGTGAAGCTTGCGTACTAGTCAGATGTACCTTCCCTCTGTGACAGCTCTGTGACTGGTAGATATAGAATTGTTTGCATTATTTTTATCTGCTATCACTGTGTATCAATAAAAATTGCCTATTACCAAGTGGAGAGGTCGTAGTCTGTCTGAGGGTTTGAGTCCACCTAGAACAAGGTATCTGGGTCATAAATCCAGTGCCAACAGTCTGATGAAGTGAGCCAAGGTTCACAAATGCTCATGCTATATCTCTCTGACTTAGTCTATTCTAGTTCAAGAGGAGATTAGACAGTCACCCTGCTGGGGTCACCTGACCCTCACTTATATCTCCTGCTTGGTGCGGGGGGCTGGTCCTGTTGATCTTCCAAGGTCCCTTCCAGCCTTACAATCTATGAATCTATCAGATGCATATCTATCCTGCCTTCTGCCTGATTTAAAATCAACACTGCTAATTAGCTCCCTCCATTCTAGATAATGTCAATGATACAGAAAACCATGCAGGCATGGTAGTATTGTCTTCCACAAATTCTCAAAAGTACTTCAGATGTATTCTACAACTCAACATAAATTACATAAATTGGGCAGCCCCCACCCCCTTTCAACTATTATTGGAAAATATTCTTCCTTATTCTTTTGGCTGCTGCAGTTCATATGTAGGCACAAATTCTTTCAAATTCTGTGCTACTAAAGTAAAATAGAGAAGCACCCAATTTAAATGATTGCTGCTAGAATAATAGAGAACACCTATAACTGGCTACGCAAATGTGTCTACATACACTGAACATCAGGATTCTGTTTCTTCATGGTTTCTCATATGCTTAAATTAGTTAATTAAAACAAGCAAGCAACTAAGGAAAAAGTGCTTTGAAGAAGGCCTGAGTCTTATCTCAGACACGTGTTAAATAAGATCAGAGCTATCTCACGTAAAAGATCAGAGCAAGGATCTCTTGCCCTAGCTCCAAGAGATATTAAGTATTGAGAACTAACAAAAAAAGCAGTACAAAAAAACAAAAAGCCAGGAAAATAAATTTTAAATGATTTTCTATGGATTTTAAACATTAATGATTAAAGAAATAGAGTATATTTGAATCTATTCAGTTGAGTATTGTAAAATACCAGCTTTAACATATTGATAAGAAAACTGAATTATTTATATTTTTATGCACAAGGACTAGTGAGTAGCCTGCTAAAGAATACACAGAAGAAGTAATTTTCTCTTTTCTCTTTTACAAGAATATTTCCCCTTCAAATATCAAAGAGAAGAATAAAAACTTGCCTTGTGACTGAGAGTCACGCAGCATAGTTCATTTGAAGTTCTTGTGGGTTTACGTAGACACTCAAATGCTATAAGTTCAAATACCTTCTCCATCTCTTGCAATGCATTGAGCTTGTACTGTGGGGATTTTTACTAACACTTCAGTCTCTCTTGTGAGAACAAAGCAGATCAATTAGATTATACATTCACAATTTTGCCCAAGGCAGAAAACAATCTTTTTGCAAAATGGGGGGAAATGCAAACAAGACAGCTGGCAAAATGCAGTATGCAATTTAATTAAGTTCTTTTTTACGCCAGAAAAAATTCACAGGAGACATAAAAAAATTATTTTCAGTGTTTATATTAATTTTAGTAGCATGCTATAACATGGTTACTTTCTCCAGTACTAGATGCAGCTGCTACCTTAGCTTCCCTCTTACTGTGCCTTCATTAACTGCTTCAATTTAGCATAGTCTAGAACTGGTTTAATTCAGTATAGTTCCCTGGTCACACCAACAAAGATTTTTCCATTGCTAGGCACACAAAACACCACACAACAAGGGCTCTGCTTTCTTTGGGTACAGCCTTTCATTTATCAAGGTTTGTGATGACTTCTCCCTTGGATGTAAAGTAGTACAACCCACTTCCTTTTGGTTGCAAAAGGATATTGTAAACAGGACAATCTGTTCCTTTAAGAAGGAACAGTCAGCCTTGTTGCAGGGCTTTGAATAGGCAGAGATCTTTAAAAGAGTTCAGAGGAGTAAGGAGGGGAGGAGGAAATAAGCTGTGAGTAACAGCTTGCTACAAGGATGGGCAGGCTGCTGTGTTGGGGCTGGAACCAAAGGGCTTCCCTTCTAGTGTCCAAGACAGGGCAGAAGGGTTTGGTTTACTAATTTGCTTGTTTGTTGCTTAAACACTGTATTTTATTTTGGAAGACTGACCTTTTCCAATTACAGAAGCCATGCACTGCACTCAGCCAACATTCAAGTACTCATGCATGAGCTCAACCACTCATGAATTCTTGCTTGGTACCCTTGCTGAGCTTGCAGATAAGGCTGGAAATCCTGATGGGAAACAATTAGATATTTATACTTCACAATGAGAGGTTTTGTAATGTGGATTCATGCTGTGCTTTCTAAAGGATGGCACAGGACTGGATTTAAGGGAAGCTGCCATTATGATTCACTTAGAGAATCAACAAAAGGATCACTAGAGCCAATGCAAATTGGTCAGTACCCTGGAAACAGCTTGAAATACACTTATTTGCAGATTGGGGAACATCCTATCCTGTATACCAACATGGTGATGTGCTCAGCTCCACCTTCCTGGGATAGTGGGGTGTTGTATTAGTCACAGACAGGCTCCTGGAGGACAAAGCCATGACCTGAAGTTCCCCATATAATTGTACAGGTATCACATACAGCACAAGAAATTGTCATACTGCTAAGAAGCTCTTGTTGGAAATAAGTAATATTTTATGTCAATTAAACCCTGTTTTTTTGTACTTCAAGCCACTTGAACTACTGTATGTGCATTCTTTGTAGTCCTGAAAGGGTGCATGTAGTGTTCCACAACCCACATGTTACATACATTCCCAGTGCTACTTGGATAATAAAACTGATAATGGGAGAAAAAAACAATTTAAGAACCTTCAAAAGGCACATTTTACGGTTATAGCATTGACAAAGCTGAAGCTGTTGCTCATGCAAAACCTGCCCCCACATCTCCACCACCCCCACTATTACTACACCCCACAACAGAGCCATCAGCATCCCAGGATCTTACAGCTGCACCTCCAGGAATGTAGTATACCTCATCCAATGCACCAAATGCCCTGATGGAAGATATGTAGGAGAGACCAGACAACAACTGCGCACCAGAATGAATGCACACCGGAAATCCATCAAAGACAGAAACACCCAATTACCGGTGGGGGCACATTTCTCACAGGAGGGCCACTCTCTCTCCAATCTCTCAGTCCTGATCCTCAAGGGAAATTTACACAACACATCCCAGAGACGAGCCTATGAGCTCCATTTCATCAACCTGCTGGATACTAGAGATCAGGGACTAAACATAGACATTGGATTTTTGATACATTATAATCTGCCTGGCAACTGACTCCCCCGCCCAGCCCAGCCCCTGGCTTCTTTACTTTTCATTCCATCCAGGAAGAGCACACACCAACTGCTGCAGCTTCCTGAGCCTGACGAAGGGGTTTTGAACCCAAAAGCTTGCTTAATAACTATTCTCCAACCATTTGGGTTGGTCTAATAAAAGATATCAAATTCACCCAAGGAACCTTGTCTGCCTTGCTCATCTTAAGGCATCCTAACTACAGCCATGTTATTTTCTGGAGATGATCAGTGATTAGCATAGGTTCCTGCCTTATATACAGCATCATTCCCTAAGTGAACTGTTATGCAATAGACAGAATATTATACATCCATGCAGTGCAACATGCTTTTCTTAAGTCCAGAAAGTACCTCAAAGTGTTCCTATGCATTTGCCTATAAAGTGAGTTTTTCAGTTGATAATATCTGAGACTCATTACCTGAGTTCTACTGAAAGCAAACAGAATGGAGTAGAAAGACACTGCTGATGCAGCTACTTAGGAAATATAGTAATAGTGGCAACAGTTTATTTACAGCTTTTGCGCAGAAATTAAAATGAGCAATTAAAATTATCCATGATAAATAAATAGCATTTATATAATTTTTACATTTTGCTAAATACATATAGTAAGATTATCAATCCTACCAGTTTACACACAATTAAAACAGAACATCATGTATGATGATGGAAAAGGTCAAAACAGAACAGGATAATTTTGTTTAACTTTGGCCCTTATTCTTTGTGCAAGTGCCACAAAAACACCTAAGGAGTATAATATAGGCTCTGAAGTATTAGAAAGAGGCCAGATGTTAAATACTGGGCTAATGAAGTAAAAATAACTTTTCATTAATGGATAGGTCTATTTTCCTTTTATTTCTTCAAAATGCTAATAAGACCACAAATAATGATTTAAGTCAACCATCTCATTCTTTGCACAAGAACATTTTTTGTTCAAATATGGAGTCTGGCACCACCGGCCCATGACAACTGGAGATCTCATTAGAGTGAATTGTAATCTACTGATGGGCTCTCATTTGTAGTTTTGCATGACAGACAGGTAAGTTTCTAGGGCAAAGAGCGTATTATAAATCTTTAAAAAGGGGATGTTCACATGAACAGTCTCATTCATTCCAACAGAACTTTCTACCTAAGGTTTTATAGGACTGGATCTGGATTTCTTATTATTCTTTGGGTCTTTTACAGGAGGCAATATAACACCTAGGAGCTTATATGGTCTAATGACCAGTATGTCATCTGCATTCTGCCATCTTTCATTCTTAAATTTATGACTTGTTTTAAATATAGGGGAATGATTGGGTCACTGACTTCATTACATTTCCCAGGCCATTTGTACAGAAAATTTTCTGTATATGGTTCCTTTAAGAAAGTATACAGTGAAGAGTAATAATTTGTAGCATGCATATTTAGACAAAGCAGTCTTGATAGCAATTCAGCTGTAACTTTTGCATTAAAAGTTATTGTATACATAGTGTATATCAAGGGCATCAAAGATACAGCCCATGGAGCTTTGCAGTGCTGCCTATGGATCTTGGACCAGCCCTGAGTGTTGTACACTGCACATGCCAGCCCTCATGCCACACACCCCAGTGACACAGAGCGCTCATCTGGCATATGCTACACATGGCATGGGGGCTGGAGTTGGTGTGACTAGTCTGACATGTGCTGCACAGGGTGTACAGGGCCAGGCCAGAACATATGCTGCAAGCAGTGCCCACATCCCATCAGCCCTGCACATAACACATGCTGTACATAGCACACAGAGCTGGTCCAGGGTGTGTGTTACATGTGGCTGGAGCAGTTTTACAAACTGGATCTGAGGCAAATCCAGATTGCACCTGTAGATTGGCTATGTGAGCACACAGGTTTGGTCTGATGCAGGTTCCACATCATACAGCATGTACCCCAGAATAGACCCACACAGTGAAGTGTATGCCTGGGATCAATCCCATGTGAGGGACCAAGGATAACCCATGCTGCATGCAGGGCTGGCTGAGTTTGACACCCCTTATGTATTCAATAGAATAGTATCTGAGTAAATCGTTTGTGAGCTTTTAGATGCAATACGTATGTTATATTTTTGGATGTTGCTGCACATGAATTGGAACAGCAGTAGATCTTCAGTGAGTTATGTTTGTATATAGAAAACCTGATTATTTGGGAGCTAATTGTGCTGATGTGTTTTTTTCATATTGTAGTGTAAATAATTAATTATATCACTTAACACCCATTATGTACTGGTGTACAGGACTATGTAAGGTGGTAGGCAAGGGCAAATCTAACTCCTAATATATGGGATACAGAATAGAATGAAAGCAGCAAGACTGTAAAGCAATTTTCTTCAAATCGGCTGAGACTTAAATATAGAAGCTGCAAATCTTTATTCACACGAACAGTCCCATTCATTTCAATATAACTATGTCCCTAAAGTTTTATAGGACTCGAACAAGATTTCTTATTGCTCTTTGCCTCTTCTTCAGGAGGTAGCTTACACATGGGAACTTGCACAGCACTCTTGTCATTTTAGCAATTTCATCATGCTCAATGAACTGAAACTCATCATCTAACAACTCTGGTTTAGATAGGGCCAATTGCCCATTTCACTTTATTCTAGGTCAACATTTTCAATTAATGCATTTTAAACAAAGCCAACAACTCTGTGGACATAGAAATGTTGTATCAGTACCAATTAGGCAACTCATGCTTTTAGTAATAGGAAGCTAGTGAGTACTTTACTTCCAGTCAAATCTCCAGTCAATGATGATGAAGTCCTTTTGGTGGAAGAGTGGTGCAGGTTCTTTTCAAAGCTCATCAACAATGCTTATAGACCAGCTTTCTTCCAAATAAGAGTTGGGTGTGTTGGGACCAGTTCATAACTGCATCATGGTCCTTAACATCAGCTAATCCTCTGGCTCCATTAGCCTGATTCAAGGACCAAAACAACTTCACTAGACAACTAGTGATAAAAGTAACAGAGGTGGCATAAAGTCATCCCCTTTATATCAGGGCCCTGAACTGGTCTTGCCCACATACAGGAAAAGCTTGGGTCTAGCTTATGAAACTCAGGAGTCTGTGAAGGTACAGTTGAACCAAACCATTTGTATCCAAGTGGTTTGCAAATCACTTCATTCCTTGTTGGTTGTCAAATTAAGAACAAGCCACTCGGCTGTTTATTACAGCTGTTACTTCAAAGGACCCTGCTTCTCTGATCAGCTAGAGCTCATCCACAGTCCAGTGCAACAAATTGGAGAAGCAAGGCCCTTTGAAGTAGAAGCCACAGAACACAGTGGGAACACCTCACAAGTGCCGGTATCTGTTTGCTGTGGCCCTGTATGGCCCTGAAGACTGCTCACATGGAATGTCAAGAACCTAACCCTGTGAGGTAGCCAGGTTGCATTGTAAATCTAATAGATTCTGATCTAGGTTAATTTCTACCTTTTTCTGTTCTAATAGAGGAGGAATATTGTAGAAAAAAAATCAATTCATAGAAACATGTTAAAAACGATGAGTATGAGTGCCAGGACCTATTCTACTATGGTTTATATGCTAAAGGAGCTAGGCAGATATAAGAGTTGGAGCATCTTGCATGTTTACTTCCCAATGTCTCGAGACATTATTAACACAAAAAGCAAGCCACTTTTCTCTTCCTGCACACCAGCTGAAATGCTTCTAATCTCTTTCTTTTCATTTCTTTTCTTCACTTTTTCCCTTTGATCATTTGGATCAATAAACAAATACTTGTTTCACTTCCTGAGCTTGCATGCCCTTTTATTCTTTTCAGAGGTTCTAGATACATTTGCTTGTGGAAAAATGCTATCTATGTGACTAGGTAAAATTCCTTGCAGAGCAGAATCTGAAGTTGTTATGTCAGCTCAAAAAGCTCTAATTTCAAGCAGAAAGTTTAACTGACACAAATCCGTGAATCCCTTTTCTGAGACAGCCACTTAGCCCTAGTTCAAAGAGAAAGTTTAAGTTAAGATTTGTGATTTGCATCTGATGGTCTTACCCAAAATTTCTGAGAGCAGTGCTGAAAAAATACTTTAAGATGTTGTAATGGACAGATTAAAAAACAAAAGGAAAAAGAAATACCAAAGAGTTTGAATGAGTCTTAAATCAGTACAACATGCTAGGGGTATCTGTGTGACTAAAATACAACTCCTGTGATATTACAAGGCCTCACATGCAAGAAGTTGAAGTCAGTGGAAAGATGTCAATTTGGCTTCAAGAGTTTGGAATCAAGCCCTCAATGTAGTGATTCTCAGCCAGGGTGCAATGGCAATGTTAGCACTGTTAGGAGTACACAGATGATTCATAGGATAAACTCAGAGATTTCAGCTAGAATTCCAGTGTGAGAAACACTGTGGTCTTTCAGAGTTCATTGCATCAGAAAAAAATATTAGTTTTCCATAGTCCAAAGGATCTCATCACCATCTGGGGCAAGGAGGACATCCAGCAATAATTCCAGAAAGCTAGATGCTGACTATACTCTTCTGCAGCGCTGGTGTCGTCAGGAAGGCTTTGGCTTTCATGACCACAGCCCGCTCTTTGGCGAGAGAGGCAGCGAGCTGCTGGGAAGGGATGGCCTCCACCTCTCTCCCCTAGGGAGGAGGCTCTTCTCAGCCAGACTGGCTGACCTGCTCCACCGGGCTTTAAACTAAGCCCGTTGGGGGACGGGGGGACTAC
>NW_005841830.1:211907-219665 GCF_000455745.1 Alligator sinensis
CCTGCCTATGCAGGGGGTCAGACTCGATGATCTCAAGCAAATCCCGGGACGTCTCAAGCAAATCCCGGGACGTCTCTCAAGCAAATCCCGGGACGTCATTCTCCCCCTGTACTCGGCCTTAGTGAGGCCGCAGCTGGAGTACTGTGTCCAGTTTTGGGCTCCACAATTCAAAAAGGATGTGGAGAAGCTTGAGAGAGTCCAGAGAAGAGCCACGCGCATGATCAGGGGTCAGGGAAGCAGACCCTATGATGACAGGCTGAGAGCCCTGGGGCTCTTTAGCCTGAAAAAGCGCAGGCTCAGGGGTGATCTGATGGCCACCTACAAGTTTATCAGGGGTGACCACCAGCATCTGGGGGAACGTTTGTTCACCAGAGCACCCCAAGGGATGACGAGGTCGAATGGTCACAAACTACTTCAAGATCGTTTCAGGCTGGACATAAGGAAGAACTTCTTTACTGTCCGAGCCCCCAAGGTCTGGAACAGCCTGCCACCGGAGGTGGTTCAAGCGCCTTCATTGAACACCTTCAAGATGAAACTGGATGCTTATCTTGCTGGGATCCTATGACCCCAGCTGATTTCCTGCCCTTTGGGTGGGGGGCTGGACTCGATGATCTTCCGAGGTCCCTTCCAGCCCTGATGTCTATGAAATCTATGAAGAGGAGCTGTCCCACTTTCTCATGAAGGACATGGCCTTCGAGCCCCTGCACACCTATGGCACCACTGGGGGGGAGGGGAGGAGAGGAATCATTGGCAGAACCCCATTGGAAGAGGAGGTGCAAGGAGGCCCCAGGACAATGGAACAAATGGGTGCCTAGGAGCTGGTCCCCAGGGCCATTGGTCAAGAGCACAGTTGTTTGAATTGGCCCAGGAAGAGTCGGATCCCTTAATGCAGGTGCCTGCATCAGCACAAGATATGGGAGCAGAGGTACACCCACATTTGGACCTGAGTGCCCTTGACTTGGGAAGGTATGATATGCACCCACTCCATGTAGAATTGCCAGGGACCCAGGCCCTGGTGGATACTCGCAGCCCCTGGCAGAAGGGTTGGGGGTGGGAAAAGAAAAGGGGAGAGGTGGACTCACAGCTACTAAAGACCATCCCTACCATCAAAGCCCTCTGTCAGGCTTCTGTGACTGAGACCATAAAGGTTGTTGGGTGGGGGAGAGGTAGGAGGTTTTAATTGCCCAGCTCTAACCCCTCACAGTGAGGGGTCCAGGACATTAGGTGCTCACAGCTTTCTGTATTTCTGCACTTGGGAGATCAGCCCATGCCACTCCCCTCATTCAACCCACCCCTCCCAACACCCTCCCTCCTGTTCTGGCTCCAGGACCCCTGTCCTGCCCCCTGGCCTTGATGGGTAACCAGCCCACATCACATTCTATGTAAGTACTTAAATACACACCTCCCTTCCCAATCTTAATAGCTCGGCTTTGCTCCTGAGAGCAATGCAGAGTCTTCTCAGCTTTTAAAAGCATTGTTGCAAAGAAAATGACCCTCTCCCCCTTGCTTTTAGGGTCAGGCAATAAGACAGTTTATTGAGATCTGCAGGCAATTAAAAAAACAAAACAAAACATAGGTCTGTCCCTGTCTGATCCTGGGATGATCCAAGGTCCAGCTGGACTGAAAGTTGCCAGAACCTCTCAAGGAACTGGAGAATGTGCCCACCATGATGCCTGCAGAGGAACCCATTCATTACCCCTGTGGCAACCCAGCCCAAGAAAAACTCTAGGCTTGGGGCTTGCACATATGATGCCTGCCATTGCCTGGGAGTATCTTCAGCCCAAGACTGGTGACACAATCTAGTCGGTAGGCTAGTTGGTGGTGGTAGCTCCACACACACTTGAATGATTGAGCTTTGATCTGTTGAAATTTGGAACTTAATTCAGAACTGATTTGGCCCTAGAACTAAAATTAAAAGAAAAACGCCTCAGGGCCTGATACCTGTCTGCAGCACTGCCAGGACCCCGGTACCTGCTGCCTTGGGCAGAGTGCAGTGAATCTGACAAGGAAAGGGTCCAGACAGGGGCTCACCATACTTGTCTCACTGTTTCCACATGAATACCCAGGCAGGTGTAGAGGATCTGAGATGTCTACTCTTGAAGTTCATATTTAGAAGCAAAAGTAGCAACTTCTCTCAAAAGATTCTTTGTCTGCCCTGTTTGACTTCACAGACACCACATGTGGCATTTAGACTGTAGTTGAATTGCTCTTTCCAGTGGTCCAACTGGCCCTCATAGGGTTTCATCAGCAATGGCATCAGGGGGTAAACTATGTCCCCAGTGCTAAGGTGGGGGGAGGTGATGATGTAATTCATGATGAAATTGGGGGCTCCAGGACCATAGTGCCCACTCTCCATTAGCCCAGGCAACGATGATTTTTGGAACATGTAAGCATCATGAGTGCAGCCTGTCCAACTGGTTAAAATGTGCATGAAGTGGTCCTGGTGATCGACAGGATGCCCTGCAGGATGATGGAGGAAAAATCCCTTGCAGTTGATGAATGCCTGGTTGCCCTGGGTGGGGCAGAGGATAGGGTTGTGGGTGCAGTACTGACACAGTTGGGAAATCCCATGTGTCTGAATCCAGTGACCACCTCATGTGGGTTGGTAAGGCGGATAAAGCAGTTGTACAGGATGTCCTGGATGACCTTGATGACCCCTGCTGACCCAGAGACCTGGGCAGACTCTCCAGCTGTGGACTTACTTATGCCAAACTGGTGGGCAACATAGCTGTAACTGCCAAGAGTAGCCAGTTTCATGATGGCAATGGCCACCCACTACTCTGGACTGAGGGATGGCTGCATGCTGATGTCCTGGCATATGATGTGGGGGGCTAGCTGGGTGACAATGTCCCGGAAGGTCACCCAATACATGTGGAAGGTCTAGAGCTACTGTTCATCATCCCACATGTTCAAGAGGATCTGCACCCCCCAGTCAGTGCTGGTGGCATGGGCCCAGAACCAGAGCTCAATGTTCTGAAGGTGGTGCCAGAGCACCCAGGCATCCATGGTGTCCTGGATAACCTCATCCTCAGTGGCTATGTGAAAGTCAATGGTGTAGTTCAGAATGCATGGTGGGCTCAGGGTGCAGTAGATGGCCCCATGCCAGATGACTGGCTGCCGGGCTGGAGACATGAAGGTATGCCATGCTAAGAAGCTGCTGCATCATGTCTAAGTGTATGTCTATGATGACCCACAGGCTCTGATTACAGTCTAACATGACAAGAAGAACATGTTGTATGTCCTGGGACTCCTTTCTTGGGCACAGGTGGCAGGACCCACATGATGGGGAGCAGGCAGTTTGGGACAGAGAAGCCAGTACAACTCACAAATGACAGCAATCTTTCTGTGTCTGCTGCAAGTCTCTGGCTCTTCATTAGGGACTTCCCAGATGAAGGGTCAGAGGCTGGGGGCATGTCTTCCCATGCCATCAGCCAATCAGGTAGTCCAGGCAGTCAGCATTCTGTCTGGTGCTCCTCCCACCCCCTCCTCAGGCAGCAAACCGAAACCTAAGGATGGGGCTTGGGGAAAGTCTCAGAGAGCTTCCTTCCCCCAAGACCCTCCCCCCCCACACACCCCAAGAAGACCAGGCTGGGTTCCTGTGTGCACCAGGGAGAAGAGGTTAAACCCCCTTTCTACCAGCTCAACCCACCAGACACTCCCTCTGCTCTCCCCTGGAGTAGCAAGAGAGGGGGGTACCTTGACAGGGTCTGCTCTGCCCTGGTCCAGAATACCCACAGTTGGAGTGGTGGGGGGGAGCAGTGGGTACAGAGGGAAGAATGAACCCCTTCCCTGCCTCTTCACCTTAATGGGGCTATTTTGGGACCATGTCTGGTCATACCCCTATGCCTGCTGCTAGAGCACTGATGGGGAGAAGGCGAGGGGGGTGGGCCCTGATGGTCCAGCAGCCTTCATCAGGGTGCACCAGGGAGCACAAGTAGCAAGGGCATTTATTCCTCCTTCCCTTTCATGTCTCACCAGCAGGTATCCCAACCAGGGTCTGCCTGGTGGGGTGGATCAGCCTTTGTCAGGGTCCCCTCCCCCACTTGACTCACCAATTCCAAACATCTGAACATGTTACATTAAAAGACTGATATTGCACTCTGGAATCCAATCCTTAAATGTTGTAGTGTAAGTCTTGATAATTATGGGAAGTCCTGCTCTCAGTCCCCCAATGAAAGGAATTCAACACTTCTTTTCTTTACTTGTAGTTACTTTTATCATGCTTTCCTTCTGTCTTTTTTTTTTTGTAGATAAACCAATTCCTTCATTGTTTCCTCATGTGTCGTGTTTTCTAAACCTTCTTTTACATTGCTTTCTTCACGATGCTACCCAAAACTGGACAGTACTCCAGGCTAAGGTAGCACTAATGTCTAGAAAAACAAAATGATTAATTTTGGTGACCTATGTTAATACATGATACTGGCCATTTTTTTGCACTATATTATTAATACCCTTTTAGTTTTGTGATCCACCATAACTGCTAGGTTCTTTTCTGTCATATTACTGTCTAGTCAACTAATCCCCACTTTGTACTTATGTATTTAATTTCTCCTTCTTCAATGTATTTTTTGCATCTGTAGTTATTGAATTACATATAATTGATTTTAGCCCACATTTCCCATTTATGAAGATATTTTAAAATTCTAATCCTGTTCTCCAAAGTGTTTGAAAACCCTCACAGTTTGGTGTCATCTGCAAATTTTATGAGCTTATTCTCTATTCCATATTTCAATTCCCCAGTGAAAATGATGACTAGGAATAGACCCCAAACATATTTCTTCTAACACTTTCTTGTTGCCTTTCATGCCCCTTGCTAGATATGACTCATTTTGTGCCTCATTCTTTCTGATTTTCTGTCTTGTATGGTTATCCTGTTCCTTTACATTCATTCAAGTTTTTTGACAAAATCCTACATGGTCTTCTCATAAATAAATTGGAGAACTTTGGGCTATATAAGATCACTATAAGGTAGCTACACAACTGGCTCAACAGCCATAAGCAAAGTGTAATTATAAATGGATCCATGTCAGAATGGCAGGAGGTTTTGAGCGGAATCCCACGGGGGTCTGTCCCAGGCCCAATATTGTCCAACATGTTTGTTAATGACTTGGATGCTGGAATAGCAAGTATCATGAGCAAATCTTCAGATGACATGAAGCTGGGAAGGAGTATGAGCATGTTGGAGGAACAGGAGTGCAATTCAGAAGGATCTTGGCAGAATGGAAAGCTGGACTGGAGATAACGACATGAAGTTCAATACTGAGGAATGCAAAGTGTATACCTTGGGAAGAATAATCAAAACCAAAAATATAAAAGAGATGATAACTAGATGGATGACAGCACTACAGAGATGGATCTATAAACCTTGGTAGATAAAAGACTCAGTTTTACCCCCAGGGTCAGACTGGTACAGATTTTGAAGGGTTTTGCCTTACTCTTTGTTGGGCAGGGGGAGGGACCTCTTGCTTGAAGCAATCAAACATTTTAACAACCCCTGCAGCAGCAGGACACTGGCTGCTGTTGTTCCCTGCTTTTTCTGTGGGAGGTTACGGTGTTGTGTTTTGTAGTTGTGTGGCAGGATTGACTGTGTAGTTTTAATAAAAGGCTAGACGAGGATTTGTGTGTGGTGGCTTAGATAGGGATGATTCTGCCTCAGGCAGGGGCTTGGATTAGTTGACCTTCAACAATCCCTTCAAGGCAAATTTTTTCTATTTTTCTATGATCCTTTGTCATATGCCTTGTTTCCACTTTTTATATAGTTTCTCTTTTATTGAGTCATTAAATAGCTTCTGGCAGTGTCTTGTTTGTCTTTTACTATATTTCCTATCTTTCCTCCACATCCGAATAGTTTTAGATTGTATCTTAAATATAGTCTTTGAAAAACTTCCAGTTCTCCTGTACTTTTTCCCTTTCCAAAGGATCTGGCCACCCAGTTCCATAAGTTTGTGACATCTGCTTCATGGTTACCAACTGTCTGTAAATTTAAGGACAATCTATAAAAGAGGCTAAAAATGCTTGTATGTAAAGTCCATGAAAAGTTCAGCTATTGGTGAAACACTAAGAAACGGTGACCTTGATTGAAGATCTGTCATCAGATTGAGGCTGGATGCAACTGCTGCTGGACAAACAAAAGTAGGCAGAATGTGTATGTTTCAATGGATTTGCAAATACAAGGAACGCAAGCACTATCCTAAATGCAACTGCAGTAATACTGTGTTTACTATAGCATATGGCAGTGTACAAGATGTATGTGGTCACACTAGCACCGCAAAACATGCCAGTATATTGGTGGTGAGAGAGACTTCATTTGGGATTATACAGTATTTAGCCAAAGCCAAAAATACAGATCCTGAGATTCATAGATGTTAGGGTTGGAAGGGACCTCAGTAGGTCATCGAGCCTGATCCCCTGCCCTGGGTATGAAAGAGTGCTGGGGTCAGATGATCCCAGCAAGGTGCTTGTCCAGTCTCCTCTTGTAGACCCCCAAGATAGGGGAGAGCACCACCTTCTTTGGAAGCCCATTCTAGATTCTGGCAATCCTTACTGTGAAGAAGTTCTTTCTAATGTTCAACCTAAATCTGCTCTCCATCACTTTGTGGCCACTGTTCTTAGTTACTCTAGGGAGTGCCCTAGTAAATAGAGCATTTCCTATTCCCTTCTGCCCCTGCTTGATGAATTTATAGGTAGGCACAAGATCACCTCTCAGCCTTCTCTTGCAAAGGCTGAAGAGATCTAGGTCCCTCAGTCTCTCCTTATAGGGCCTTGCTTGCAGGCCTCTGACCATACAAGTGACTCTTCTCTGAACCCTCTCAGGATTCTCTACATCCCTCTTGAAGTGTGGTGCCCAAAACTGGACACAGTACTCCAAATCCAGCCTGACCACTGCCGCATAGAGAGGAAGCATCTCCTCCCTGGACCTGTTTGTCATGCATCTGCTAATGCATAATAAAGTGCGGTTAGCTTTACTGATCACTGTCACATTGATTACACACGTTCATCTTGGAGTCAACTATGACTCCAAGATCCCTTTCCACTGCTGTGTTGCTGAGAAGGTTATCCCCCAGCCTGTAAGTGTGTTAGTGGTTCTTTTTGCTCAGGTGTTTCACTTTGCATTTGTCTTTGTTGAACTGCATCCTATTTTTTTTCTGCCCATTTTTCCAACCTGTCCATATCTGCCTGGATCCATTCCCTACCCTTGGGTGTGTTAACTTTGCCCCCAAATTTGGTATCATCTGCAAACTTGGACAGGGTGCTCTCCACACCCTCATCTAATTCACTGATGAAGTTACTGAATAACACTGGTCCAAGGATCAAGCCTTGTGGGACTCCACTGCCCACATCTTTCCAGGTCGATATCGACCCGTCCACCACCATTCTCTGGGTTTGACCCCTAAGTCAATCTGCCACCCACCTGACTGTGTAATCATCTACATCACAGCCTGTCAGTTTATTTATGAGAACAGCATGAGATACTGTATTGAAGGCCTTCTGACATCATAGATTTCATAGATTTCATAGACATTAAGGCTGGAAGGGACCTCGGAAGATCATCGAGTCCAGCCCCCTGCCCAAAGGGCAGGAAGTCAGCTGGGGTCATAGGATCCCAGCAAGATAAGCATCCAGTTTGCTCTTGAAGGTGTTCAACGTAGGTGCTTGAACCACATCCAGTGGCAGGCTGTTCCAGACCTTGGGGGCTCGGACAGTAAAGAAATTCTTCCTTATGTCCAGCCTGAAACGGTCTTGTAGTAGTTTATGACC
>NW_005841830.1:220931-231193 GCF_000455745.1 Alligator sinensis
GCGTCAGTTGTCAGTTGCCCCATCTGGCTCAGCAGGGGTCCAATGTTGCCCCTGCTTTTCCTCCGGCTCCCCACATATCTGAAAAAGGACTTTTTATTGTCCTTGATGCTCAAAGCTAGCTGGAGTTCAGTTGCAGCCTTGGCTTTCCTGGTCTGCTCCCTACAGGACCGGAGCAGTGCAGAATAATCCTCCTTGGAGGTGACTCCCATCCTCCATCCTTTGTAGGTATGCCTTTCTTTTTAGCCTCAGGAGGTCTGCTAGGTCCCTGGAGAGCCAGGGGGGCTGCTGTGCCCTCTTGCTGCCTTTCCTCCGAGATGGAATAGACTTAGTTTGTGCATTGAGGATCGCTCCCTTGAGGAGCAACCACTCTTCTTGAACTCCCCTCTATATATAATATAACACCTACCTTGATTCCTGCGTCTAAGCATTTTGTGACGCTCACAACAAAAAATAACAGAATATAAACTGAAACCAGTAAATTCTCTTGCAAAAAAGAACTTGCCATTAAGTCTGAAGGACAATGTCTCTGAAAATGTGTAAAATCAATTAGAAAAATTATTTTCACAAGTTTCTGGGTAGGGGCTCAAGCCCAAGTTAGGAAGTTGGTGTTAAACTCCCAGATTTGAACCTGGCCTTTTTTCAGGGCCTGGAAGAAGAGTTATATTTACATTACAAAGTATGTCAGTTAAAAAAAAAATGGTTGTCAGTATAAAGGTGTAACTTTTCAGTAAAAAAAAAAATAAAAAATTGGGGGCTGACAACTATGGTCTGCCTTTTCTTGGAACCCATTACATTTAGTCTGGTTGCTCTTATACCCTTCTTTCCATGGAATGATGAAATCATAAACTCAGATGTCTTATGATCAAGATCCTATTATAGTTCCTCATACAGCTTAAGTGTGGGAAAAGGAAGTGTCTTGATATTCAAAATCTGAATCCCATATGTAGAGTACAGTTTTTGCTGTTCTGAAGTATACCACTTTGAAGGTCACCTTCTTTACTATTATTATAGATACAGCTAAGTGCAATGGATTTAGAGATGACTACTGGATTTTAAATGGCACCTTCTATTGCCTTTTTAAATCAGGCTGCTGTTACAGGCAGGATATCACACTACTGAATTTTATCAATCTAGACAGTGTACAGCAATTACATTTCTGGGTTTTGGAGAAGCTACTACTAAGCTAAAAATCTGTACATGAATCCTGTATTTGGCTAAGTACACACATTCAAGAAGCCTGAGGCAAAAGCACTCTAACATTCAAATTTTACTTTAAGCGCCCAAGTTAACTAAAGGACCGAACAGGACAGATGTTAGCCTTTCAGTGGGGTGGGGGTTGGATCTTGCCTGAGTAGGCCAAGCTCAGCAGGTAGAGGGGGCTTGCACATGCCTCCCAGCATGCCTTGAGGGCTCCCCAGGCTGCTAAAGTCTTCTGAACAGAGCTGAATGGCCAAGTCACCCCAACTGGTGGCTGGGCACAGGCCACCACACCCTCAACCCCCTGCCATTGTGATTTGCATGTTCCTTTGTTTCTTGGCCTGTGTGCCCAAGCAAGTATGGAGACCCAGGAGCAGGTCCTGCCAGTCACCCTGTGTCAGTATCATTGGTGGCTGTGGGACACAATGGCCGCATACCTGGAGCTGATGTGGCAGCAGCTTATCATGGCATGCACCCTCATGGGCATGAGCCACCAGTTGGCTGTCCCACGCATGGCCACCCAGCAAATTCTGTGCCTGCCGTGTGTGTGTGTGTGTGTGTGTGTGTGTGTCCTAGATGCCTGGGTTCAGGGGGGGTTGGATTAGATGACCTCCTGAGGTTGCTTCCAACCCCAATTTTCTATGATTCAGTGTGTGTGTCCCTGATACCTGTGTTCCATGTGTGGGCCCATATGTGTGTGTCCAGGATGTCCGGATTCTGTGTGGTATGCAAGTAATGTGAATGCGTGCGTGCACACACATGCTCAACCCAGGTGTCTGGCGCATGCACATACACACACACACACACAGAACACAGGCATCCGGGGCATGACTAGGCCACTGAATTTCACATGGTTGATGAGGACAGTAGCCATATCTTGAACAATTCTCCAGCATCCAGACTGATAGAGAGTAGGTGCTTTGCTCCCAGGGTCCCTGATTTCATTTTCAGCAATGTCATTATCACCCCTAATCCTAATCAGGGGCCCAGACTACCCCCTCCTGCCCTGGCGAGGGGAGCAGTTGGACTGACAGAAGGAGCACTTCCTACAGACGAGGTCTGGCACCATAAGTACATGTAGCACAGGGATGGGGAAGAGGGTGAGACCCCCCACCAATGTTGGTGGCTTTGGCCCTGCATTGAGGCAGGCTGTCTGTATCCATAAAGCCCTGGCTGGCTACCTCATCATCCATATGGACCTGGAGTTCTTCCCAGATGAATAGGGCTGGAGGGCTTTGAGTGCCTCTGTTCTGTCCATGGGCCTCCAGCCCCAGGATTCCTATGGCCCTGCATCACACACAGCACTATCTATAACCCAGGCTGACCATGCACCATCCCCCTTCCCCTCTTCCTTCCCAGTCCTACTAGGGACACATACCAGGGCGCAGGGAAGTGAAGCCTGAAGAAGAAATTTGCCTAATTATAATCACATGTTGAAGCTGTCACATTTTTTAGTGCATTTATTAAAGAAAAACTGTGGAACATTGCCTGCTCCAGAACTTGGAAATGTCTTCTCAGTTAACACCGAGAGATTGGGGAAAGACCCTTGTTCCACTGGACAGTTATGATATTGAAGGGTGGAGGAGGTTGAGAAGCTATGGGACCTCAACTCAACAAACACAAAACCTTAGAGAAGGCAGGGGGAATGTCATGTGTGAAAATGTTACCCTGTGGGGTCAGGCCAACTCTCAGGATCTCAAAATTGTGCTGCTAGACAGGAGGGTGCAGTGTACAATTGCACATACACAAACACAGAAATCAATTAGGTGCATCCACACACACACAGTCAATTACCAGCCTAGGCATATGGACACCTGTCACCAGTTTAAACACCTACACACACTATACAGATTAAAAAAATAGATCAGAATCAATTATCAATACCTGCACATCCAATACACACACACGGATCACTAATTCATATATCATGCACACAGTGACATATATGTATATCAGTTCACATACGTTCCACTCACCTACATGTACACACAGGTGAGTTCTTAACTTGGGTGTTGTGATGTGTATGTATGTATGTGCTTGGTATATAAGGTAAGAAAGTAGAAGTGTAGGGAGTGAAAGTTGCTGGGACTGGGATTAGAACCAGTAGACTAGAGAGAGCTAGGCTGAAGAACTGAGGCTTGGGGGTTACTTTAGGTTAATTGACCTTAATTGATTAAAGGACAATGCCCAAATCGACCGGGGGAGTGCAGCCGGAGAGAAGCCGGCACAGAGGCTGGGACCAAAGCTGGAGCTACAGGGGAGCCAAAAGGTAAGTGGGGAGAGGAAACTGGGACAGAGGGTGGAGGGAAACTAGAGAGGGTGCGGAGGAAACTGGGGGCTGGCTCCAGGAACCAGGGGTGCTGGAGAGGGACTGCCAGGGAGCTCAGGAAGTTACAGGGAGAGGGGCTGCCAGTGCCAGGAGCTGGAGTAGGGCTCCAGCTGTGGGAAACCTGCGGGGCAGCCTGAAGGACCTGCGGGGGAGTTGGTGGCATGCCAGAGGACTGTGTGGGGGGAGAAGGGGTGGCTCGGTAGGGTGTGGGGGAAAGCTGGAGAACACAGAGGGAGGGAGGGTGGGATAGGAAAGGTTGGGAACAGAAGGCAGAGAAAGAGATGGGGAGAGGCAACAGGAGGCAGAAATGAACGGGGCTGAGAGGCTAAAAGTGGCAGGAAGAGCTGCGGAAAGACACAGGAAGGAGGTGGTGGACAGCAGAAATGGGGCCAGGAGGCTAGAAGTGGCAGAAATGGTGGGAAGGACGGTGGAAAGACACAGGAAGAAGGTGGTGGACAGCAAGAATGGGACTGAGAGACAGCAGAAAGCAACAGGGCCAAGAGGCTGCAGCAGGGGAACAGAGAAGGGACAGGGAGGAGGCAAAAAGCAGCGGGAGCGGGGATGAGAGATGGCAGAAAGCAACAGGGCCAAGAGGCTGCAGCAGGGGAACAGAGAAGCTACAGCGAGGAGATGAGAGGTGGCAGGGAAAAGTGGGGGAAAGCTGAGAGAGAGAGACAGAGACCAGAATTTAAGATGGGGAAGGGACTGGGGCTCAGTAAAATACAACCCAACTCGGAGTTACAAATGACAGTGGTTTTATTGAACAAGGGAGATGGTGACACGGTATCTTATTGGTTCCTTTGCATACAAACACACACACACACACACACACACACACAGTGGCAGCAGGGGTTAAAGAGGCTTGGTGCAGGGGCTGAAGTCCAGAAGGACAGAGAGAGAGTCCAAATTGGAGGAGGAAATGTGCAGGTGATATCTACCTATCCCAGGCTGAAAGTTGGTCCTCAATGGCCAGTCGGGGTTTGCTTCCACTCAGTGTTGTCCAGAGCGGGTCGCCGGCAGGGCCTCTGGGGTGGATAGGCAGTGTGATGTGGAAGGAAACCCCTGATTCAGATAGAAATGGCGTTCCCACTGGGTCTGTCTTCACAGCCCCTTTTTATAGGGGCAGACCTTGTGTGACCCTAGTGATAGGAGGCATGCCCAGGCAAGGGTCAGCCCCTGGCATACTGAGCATGTGTGCTTCATGCAGGGATGTGCAGTTTCGGGTGTCTGTAATGGTGGGGTACAATGGTAGAGTTGCTGGTTCTGCAGGGTCTTTTGTCTTTCAAATGCTGGGTTTTTGTCTCTGTTCCTGGGTGAGGTCCGTGGTTCCCGGATGAACCAATGTGAAGTGATGCCCTGGTCATTACAGGCCATTCACTAGAGGCCTGCTACCATTGTATTTCAATCATTACCAATCACTCCCATTCATCCAGGAACCAATTCACATGAGAAGGGTACATGAGTCACAGTTACAACACAGGGGATGCCCGAGCAGAGGACACAACATGGAGGCTTGACATACAAAATGGAAACTTGACTTTACTTTGGTTCACTTACAAACACAGGCCTAAACCATACAATATCCATATGAAACAATAAAAATCCATACGGAAATGATAATAATACAATATACAACAGTAAAAATCAATACAAACCTAACAAAACATTATTTACAATATAAAAAAAAAGCAGGGGCTTGTCATAAGGGAATATAAGAACTTAGCTTACCTAATACTACTAATAACTACTTGTAAGGGATAGAGAGTTCAGAAAGAAAGTTAGAAATGGTTAGGGAAGGGGGGAATGCGTTTAAAAAAAAAAGAAAAAACGGGGGGGGGGGTTGCTACAAAAGAAATGCCCCGTGGTTTAATTAGCTGCCAAACTGTTTGTGTTCATAATAAAGAAAAACTGCAACATTGCTCACTCTGGAACTTAGACCCAAGCATCTGCCTATCCCTGCAGAGGCTGCACTGTTCCACTGTAGTGGGACCTGGGCCTGGAATGGCCTGGCTCAGCGAGCTGGTGGAAACCAAGCATCTGAGATTCATATATTCATAGATGTTAGGGCTGGAAGGGACCTCAAAGATCATCAAATCCAGCCCCCTGCCCCAAGGGCAGAAAGTCAGTTAGGGTGAAAGAACCTCAGCAAGATAAGCATCCAAGCCTTCCTTGAATAAATCCAGAGTAGGTGCCTGCATCACCTCTGGAGGGAATATATTCCAGGTCTTGAGGGCAGGCTCAGACAGTAAAGAATTTTTTTCTTAGTTCCAGCCTAAAATGGTCTAAAACATGAAACTGGAGGGATGAGCCTTATCCAGTTGTCTGGGAGGAGAGAGAGGGAAGAAGTGGGGGGGCAAGAGTATACTAGGGGAAATTTTTATAATTTCTTCTGCACTGTACTTGCAGTGGTGTTCATATGTAGGTGCTCTGCCAAACAGTTCTTTACACCCCAGCTGTGGGGCTCAAAAATAGCTTTCATTGCCTTTTGGTGTCTGCTTGTGTGCCGGTATGTGTTAAGTAATTCCGTGTCAACACACAGGCTTCCGTTAGGAAAGCAAAGGGACCCTAAGGGATAGAGTTGCAGTGACAGGGAGCCATCTCGAAGCTGGTCCAACCATTGGCCTGCCCACCTGTCTAGGGCAGACTGCCCACCTGACTTTCCTACCATGCCTTTGATGCAACTGAAAAGTTGTTTCTAGGTTGCCCATTTAATGCCCTGATGCCAAAGGTATAATACATGGCTCCAACCTCTTTTTTACCATGTCCCATGCCTCACAGTGGCATCACTATATGGCTTCAGCTCCACACTGGGCCCACTGTATTCCCTACTGACCCCTGGCCCTGACCCTGCCCTTCTCTGGATTGTGGATCACTGACCCTGTCAGGCTCCAACTGTGGGGCCTTCTGGGCCTCCTTCAACCCCTCTCCCTAGATTGTTACCTGTTTCTAGGCCAGTTGAGATCTCCAGATCCCTTGCCTGGGCTGTCTCTGGCTGTGGTCCCTCCTTGACCTTTGGCCCCTCCTTGGCCCTGGCCCCACTCCTAGACCAGTTGAGACCTCTGGGCTCCCTGGCCCTGCTCCCTGGCCTTTCCTGGGCTACGAGTCCCTGACTCTGCCTCTCACCCCTTACAGACTATGGGTGCATGATCTTTATTTCCCTCACCACCATTCAGCTGTGGCCCTGTTCTTTGGCCTTGGGACTTATCTTTTGGGCCTTGGCTCTACTCCCAGGCCAATTGAAACTGCCACCGCCCTTTGTCTCAGTTCCCAGACCACCAGCCTGCTTACCCCAGCTTAAGTATTTGCCAGAAGCTTGGCTACAACCCTGCTGTTCAGGAATTCTTCACATCTGAGCTGCCAGGATCAGATTACTCCCTCTTATATCCTGTAAATCCAGTCCCCTTTTGGGTCATGTGATTCTGGATCATCTCCTGCAGCATCTGCAGGCTGCTCCACTTATAGTCTGCCTTCTCTTAAAGTAGCAGAAGCACCTCCTTCCACAGCCCCCAACAACAGTAAGGATCCTGGCACCTCAGCTTTGTTCAGTGGTATGGAGGTTGAGAGGGGGAGTGGTGTTTGAAAGACAGAGAATCAGTGGGGAACATCAATGAATCAGTATCATAATTCTCCCACTTGGACAATCATCAACCCAAGAGCATGCTGAATATCAGAGTAGACAACCATATCTTTCCCTGAGCATTCCCCAGCCTAACTAGGAGTCACATAAACTGTTCTCTCACCTACACCCATCACATTCAGGAGGACAGTAGTAAAGTCTCTGCATGGGTAACTGCCTTAAATAGTTAGCCAGCATGACATGGGCTGCCAACTTCAAAGTGTTCAGAACCACTCCACTTGCAAGGATATGTCCTAGCATAATATTGCACTCCTGTATGGTCCAGAAGTTGTCACACTAAAAAGCTCAACATTATACTTAGTGCACAGAGACTCATAGCAGGCTGCATGACTCACACTCACAGATGTACTCACTGTACTCTTGGGCATTAGATCAAATGACATAAGACAGACCCTAACTGCTCCCGTGCTGTCACGTTTCTGGGGCTGTGAAAAGCCCTGCAGGCGAGGTAAAGTGGCCCTGTGTGTTTTGTTAAATTTAGTTAAGGGGTGGGATGAATGGAAATGAACTGAACAGTCAGACTACTGATCTTAAATCTACTACCAGTCTTAAATCTATTCCTACAGTGTTTTATACCAATACCAAATGTGTGCCCCATTGGGCATGATCTTGACAGAGAAGCATGGGTCAAGATGAACAGATGGAGATCTGGATACAGATGTTTCAAAACAACACTATACAAGATGAACATCTTGGACAGACCTCTGTGTGAATGTGGTTTCCAACAAATAGCACAGCACTTAATTTAAAGCTGCAGTCTTTACACATGTCCAGATGAAGCAGATGGAATCCCCACACACAGCGATAATACCAGACAGTGGCTCATAGATGGCCAGAGGGTACAAGGGGTGGGGGAGAGGAGAGGTTGGAAACACAGACTTCGCTGCCTCAGGTCAGTGAGAATCCAGGGGCAGGGCTGACCCTCTGCTTGGGCCGAGGATATGAGTTTTGGCCTAGGCTAGACTGCTGCCCTGCAAGGGAGGTTGAGCAGAATGCCACAAAGCCCCATGGGTTGCTGGTGGGATGTGACCTATCATGAGTCACAATGTTATCCAGTACACGTGTTCATTATAGCACTCTAATCTACAGTGCTGAAGTCTGATATCACATCCATCCAGGATTATCATAGGTCAGGATCTGCCATTTTTACAGCACTCCATGTGCCGTGGCTATCAGTTTGGTTATGGTTTTAGAGTGTTTTCTGTATGCTTACTGGACAATAAGCATAGCTTCTGTACCAGGTCCTTGGCTTTGCAGCATGTAGCTGCCTATTTGAAGGAGGTGTTGCCTTCTACACCACCCCTTTAAGCCTTCAAATTCCCTCCTCTAAGATCCTGAAGCATTTTGCTGTACAGCCTGCAATTTATACTCCTAATTCTCCTATTCTCCAGGCTGCAGAACGATACCAGTCACATGCCACAGTGGTAAGTCATAGGCATCAGAGTCATCTAAGTAGTTTCCAGAAGATTTCAGGCACAAGGTAGCTGAAATTTCATAAGAACAGTCAAGAACCAGAACTGGGAAGTCCCCATCTCCTAGCAAAGATTACTGGAACAAAATGTAGAATGCTAACTATAGTCCTGAGATCTGCAGGGTGGGTAGTGAAAGAACTTGGATCACTAAGGTTATTGCTATTTCAGACTGCAAATAAAGGCCCTGCCTATAAAATTAGGGCTGGATGAGTGGGGGACTAGCTGCAAATGCCAGTGTAGATGGCATACCAGAGCCCTGGAGAACCTTTGCTGAAGTAGCAGCAGTCCATGCCATGGCAGCAGCCTGAGTTGCTATAAGACATTCAAGTGCTTGAAACCCTCTCCACTCACCCCACTGTCCAGCACTCAGCATTCTGGTGCCTGGGACCTATGCCTCTTCCCAGGATGCCAGAATCTGTAGTTATGTTTCTGTACCTGAACAAAGGCTGCATTCAGAGGTAGAGCTGAATCCAACTTCCTCTCAAATATCCCCCATTCCTGTAATGGGTTGGATCAGAACTTTGAATCTGGCTGTAGGGATGCCTTTTTGAATACTTAGACATGGATCCACATTTCATGGTTACCACTTTGGCTCTAAGGAATATCCTTCTTCATGCCTGGACTCATTAACTCATGTCTAGGCACATACTAAATATTTTACCCTGGAAAAAAACAAAACAAAACAAAACCCACAAAGAGCTTGCACAGTTGAATGATTTGCATCATTGCTTTAGTCAGACAGGACTTTCCCAACCTGACAGCTTCTTTTTCTCCTTGCAAACATTTTTTACCCTATATTTTAAAAACAGTTTCACTACTTCTTTAGTGGCCTTAGCATCAGCATTCAGCTCCAGGGAGCCTTTAGCTGCAGTTTTTATGAATACTGCTAACTCAGCTGTTAAGTCAACCTTCATGAGCAACTTTTTCTGATTTGCTTCACTTTGGAAAGTAGATGCTAACCTGTCATGCATTGCATTATTTAAATCTGCCTTGCACTTGAGGCATTCTGATAGAGTCTTTAAGACAGCAATATTCTGTGTGATGGTTTCCCTCGCTTCCCAAGATTGTTTATTTAAATGAAATGTTTCAGTCCTAACCACTACTTTAGGAGATAGGGATTGCTGTAATTTTGTTACAACCTTCTCAAATGATTTTGTAGCAGGGTTTCCTGATGCTGTCAGCAGGTCATTTGCTTTCATAGGCTTGATGGTATCACATATAAGATTAAGTAGCACATGGTCTGATAATTTTTCTTATTGTCTGAGATGCAATTTGAATTTCTGCATTAGGAGGTTATATGCAAACCCCATGCTAACCAAAATATGCTAATATTATATAAAGAGTACAGCAGTGTTCTCCCCTGTACAGAACTTGTCAAGTGTTACTAACAAGGGTGTTTATACCACACTGTCTTAAAAGATAAGCCAAAGTAACTTTGAGAAGGGCAGGGGGCCAAGGAGTCAAAGGCTGAAACCATATTCTTTTGGCTAAGTGGCCTCAACCTGATCAGGCCTTGAACTCTGTACACAGTGCAAGGACTCCATATAATATTATTCAGCATAGCTCCATCAAGTTGTCCTGACAGCAGTGGGAGAGAAAGCAACAGCCTCCCTGTGCTCTGTTCTCT
>NW_005841830.1:231224-235952 GCF_000455745.1 Alligator sinensis
GGAGTATTCAAGACTTGTTAGGATGTTCTATTTGGTTAATGTTTTTTAAATGTATTTGAGGTAACATCTTGTGGAGTGGGGATAAAGAAAAGGAATGTTTCATCCCCTGCTCCTTTTCTTATCTCAACTTGCTCTAAAAATGGAAAGCTATCTTTAGCCACAAGGCATTGGGATGATCCATCTGTTCAGTCACCACTCTGGGATCCAGGGCCTGCTGTGATGTCTAGCTCCCCTTGCTGCTTCCTATAGTAGGTCTTATTTGATAGTAACACAGCCCATATGTAAAGAGGGCAAGAAGAGCACCAGGAGTGCTGAAGTGAGTTGAGCTGCACCAGGGACTGTGTTGAATAGTGTTATCATATATTTCAGATATCAGTCCATCCATCTTCTTAACATCACCTTTCCTCAGACCCCGTGACAGCTTTAGCCTATTTTCTAAGCTAGAAACTTCTTGTTACCCTCCCTTTTTACTTCCTAACTGCCCAATAAAATATTAAGAATAACTGTTATAACTACCATGTACTGATAACACAAATATGAAAAAGAAAATTGAAACACAACTAATCCTTAAAAACGTTTTAAATAAACATATCTAACAAACAGCCAGTATCTTAAGTGAATGTTACTTTTCTTGTTTTGATACATTCAGACTTGCAGATGGTGTTTTTCAGATCAATATAGTCTGCATAATTTCACTTTCAACTCACATTACAGCAAGTGAAATTCACTAAATGGTGCAGTCACTATTAGAAAAGAGAAATGTGTCTTTATAAGCTGAAGATTAAAAAACCTGCTTTTTTCCACTAGTGACAGATACATCAATTTTAAAAGAAAGCTGACTGCAATGGACATATTTGGAAACAAAGATAAAGCTTATTATACAAAGAAGTCCAATGTGGCTTTTGGGCATATTCCAGGTTTAAGCCTCCTTCCAAAATCTTGAAGTTCACTCCAAAGATCAAAGGCATTTGCGTCAAAGGGTGCCTCTTCTGGTCTATTTATTTTCTAATGCTTTGGTTAAATAATGAATTGTTCTTGCAATTATTTGCAAGGTATCTTTAGTGGTGTGTGTGTGTGCACACACACACACACGTATAATTACTCTCATACATATAGCACTAGAGATACCTAACAAATAATTGCAGGAGCAATTGCACCCTACCCTCTGGAAAGTCAAAATCAAACCCAACAGAAAACAGTTTACGACACTTCTCAAATGTAAAACATCTTTATTTCAAGACATTTCTTGAAATATAAAAAACAAAAAATAAAAAAAGATTGTAAAAGGTTTTTGTTTTCCTGGATTAATGCTTTGTCACTGATCTTGCAATCTTCTTTTTTGGGGTCCTAGTCTAAGTTGCTTTTCTTGTGAGAAATTAGCTTAGATTTCTAATTTATCAGTCAGCTTTTCCACAACAGTCAGGACATTTGAGAATCCTTTATCAGAATGGTAGTTCACATGGAAATCCTTTGAGGCTTTTAGTTAATGCATTATTTGTTTGATATTCAAACATTTAATTTGTGACATTGACTTCATAAAGTATATTTTGCCATAGCACTCCCTCTGTACAAAAATTTACAGCTGCAGCTTTTGAGAGCCAGTGACTCAGAAGTACTTCAAAGTTTGGTTTCTACAGGTCCCTTCAGATTTCAAATGCTGGCAAATGAAGCTAAAGTACGGCACTTTTGGAACTTGTTACAAAATACATGAATCATATTGATTCAGCTTTCCTCTTTTGGTTTACATAAATGTTTTGAAAATTGGTCACATGTTGGCACCTTGCATGCAACCAGTGCCATGGAGAGGCCACCAAAAAAAAGTTTAAATATTTAAACTGCCATGAAAAATACAACTTCAGTGCAACTACTAGTGGCATCTTTGCCTATGGCATTTGAGTGTGTTGCATGGTACAAAAATGTTTCTTGCTCATCTCTAACCTGTTATCATGGCTCTGACCTCCCAAATCACTGCGATTTCCATTTTTTTTTACACTGTTCAAGAAGAGGCTCTGTCATTCCAGTAGAATCTGTCAGAATCTATTCAGAAATTCAATATTTTTGTTAGTAATTTTGTCTTATTTCATGTTAGTTACTTCTTCTGCAGAACCAAATCTAACAATCGTTGTTTTCTGCCCTTGTTTACTAATATCTGGGGCTCAGTCAAGCATAATAGAATGCTGCTTAGCATCTTTCAAGAGAGAAATAATTCCCCTCTTCATCCAATTTCCAAGAATATAAATAATTTTATTTTGAATACTTTTGCCTGGGTAATGATAATGAATTTCCTTTGATTTAATTCATTGGAGATTTTCTTCCATTACACTGTAATAGTTACCCAGAATCTCCAAGAATTAAAAAAAAATCCTATGAAGCATGAATAGAGTTTATCTATAGAATCTCATAAGGGAACATTTTCTATTTTGTGCAGCCTGATTAAATTTTTAAAAAAGCCTTTCAAAATAGCATTCTAATGTTCCAACAGAGAATTAATTTTATACCGATTTTCTTTAGCAATCATATGATTTTGTTGCAATCTACCTTCTGAGTACCTCCACATATAATTTGAGATTTCTTATGTTTCTTTGATCCCTATATTTTTCTAATCTCAAACAAGCATTCTTCAGGAAAACAAAATCACCAGCACTAAACAGCATGTAACCAAAGTAATAAATGGAATCAATTGAAATGGAATAGAGAAGCCAATATTGCTTTACACATTCTCCATTTTCCAAAGGCAGATCCTTACAAATATATTTTTGCTGACTTTTCATGAGGAAAAGAAGGACTGTTGCTTACTATCCATTTAACAGGATCTTTCAGAGCACCAGTGCTCCAAGTTTCCTCTTCTCTACATGTCTCCAAATTCCTTGAATATCTGTGCAATTTCCTTAAGTTATTATAGTTCAAAACTATATCCATATCCACAGAATGAGTTGCCTTACTGGTAAAAATACATTTTCTTCTTGTTCTCTTTTCTTGGCTCTACTGCTGCCATCAGAGGAACTAAATCTGAGTTGTTAGGGTTATTTTCAGAAATAGGAACATTGTTATATTGTTTGGCTGAACATGTGCCATGAGAAGATTCTCATGCACCACTTGGAAGCAAAACAGCTGGTTTCAAAAGTCATAAACATGTTTCACTTTTGTTAGCAGCATTGGTTTTTCTTTCAGCTTTTCTTTTGAGATGCTCAGTTTCAGAAAAAAAAAATCATTTTTATTTTCATTAAGATTACCAACTATAACTTTCTATTTTGGCCATGATAATTTACACTGTCAGTACAGACTGTCAGTTGACTACAAGTATACATAAATATAAGCTAATTTACAAACTTCAAAGGAACAGAGTGTGAATTAGATAGAAAGTGCTGTCTCTTGCCCAATCCAGTTTCTACAGCATTGACAATTTAATAGAAGACAAAAATACCCAGTGAATAATAAATACTTCACATTTGCAGACTTGTTTTTTGCCACCCATAACTTTTTGTTGAGGTAGGCAAAAGTCTTGGGCTTTATAGTAGGTAAAGTAGACTAACTGATTAAACTCTGACAAAAGCTAGAATATTAGTTGCACTAGGAGCAGCTAATTAATATGCTCAGGAATCTCTGGTCAATATTGGAAGTAGATAGATGAGCGAAACCCTGGCCCCACTGAAATCAAGGAAGCTTTTGCCATTGACTTAGATAGGGTTAAGATTTTTTTTTTTAACTTATAAACTCATCTAATATATTTACACGCTGGAAAACCTCATTGTGTAGCACATATTTAATCAATTAATCTCATTGTAAAGGCATTTTTTTTAGTTTTTGCTGCTTCCAGGAATGAAAATGTCCTCTGGCTCTGGAACCTAAATTGTCTAGCCATCACCACTAGGACCATGGAAATGTAACACTGACAAAAAAGTAAGTGTAGTTGATGAAAAGTAAGAAATTTATCACACTGGCAAATAAGAAATCTGGAAATAGTATCATATGCTGATAAATCAGCTAATCAGTACAGATCTTACAAGTAAGTATAGTGCAGCTGCAGTAGAAGAGGAGCAGACAATACAGTTTATGGGAAGATTAAAGGTACAAATGGAAATAAGTGAATGCATTCTACAGTTAAATAACACGTAAAGAAAGACGGAAAGGTAGACTTCTGGGTGCAATTGAGAGCACAGAATAGTTGTCCAGATTATTTGCATCTCTATGGGTCTTCACATTTCTGGTAACTTCAGGTTAGGATCATAATGAAGTTATACTTTTCTGATACGCTATAGTATACTACAAGTATTTCAACATGGGGGGAAGACCCTTATCTTGAATTGAAGTACAAGGGAGAGCGGGAGACAGGCCAGAGTCAGAGCCATAGCAACTGCCCATTACCCACATCCTCTACCCCCTTCTTCCCCACTGCTTACTGTCAGGCATAGCTCGGCTCTGGCTTCATTTCTTCCTGGACATAGAGCACATGAAAGCTCTGACCCCTGCCCAGTCATGCAGCACAAGCAGCAGCCCAGGGGGAATGGAGATGGAACTGCACCTGTCAGTAAGCAGCAGGGGGTAGAGGAGCAAAGGCTGTGGGGAGGAGGTAGAGGGGGCAGAGACTGTGAGGGCAGATGGAGGGGCACAGGTAACAGGGGGACAGGCACCGCAGGTGGGTAAGGCTGCAGGGTGGGATGGGGCACAGGGCACAAGGAGACTGCCTGCCCCCCTTGCTGCCTGGTACCTTCACCATATCCCCGTGGG
>NW_005841830.1:236340-252600 GCF_000455745.1 Alligator sinensis
TGCTGCTTTGCCTGTTGCAGTGGTGGAAGAGATAAGTTGAATTTTTGGATTCTATATATAAAAAATTCTAACAAATGAATACATTTTTCATATATAGAATCTAAGCGCGGGGGGGGGGTCATCTTAAATTTGAAGTTGTCTTGGATTCAGGTAAATATGGTATTTCCCATTCTGGATCTGACCAGGCTCAGGAACTGTAACATTACATGGAGAGGAAAAATTAATTCCATGTTTTAAAATCTTAAGATTATAATTGCATTGGCAACAAAAGGTCAGGTTGGTTCTTTTTTCCTTGAACCAACATCCTGATAATATATGGACTTCAGAGTCATTTGTTGGGTTTTGGAACACCATTTTTATGCTATAATAATTATCCCTATAATTTGATTGAGAATCTGGCTTTTTTGGGAATAAAATCTTGGTTGATACTAATTTGAACATTATACCACAGGATCATGGCCATAAACTAAGCTTGACATTAAGTACTATCAGAAGTGTAACATGGAAGCTCCATGCCTGACAGGTGTTACTATAATGTTGTTCTCTCTGTTGGGGCTTCGGCCTCTGTGACTCCTGCCCCTTTAATCTTGCTAGGCCTTCTAGCCTAGGCCCACTGCCTTGGACCTGACTTCAAGGCTCTAGCTTCAATCTATCACTGGGCCCCTACCCCTGCGTGGCTGCGCCTCTCTTGGGTGCCAGGCCCCTGGCCCTGTCTGGCTGCTGTCTTGTACTGTCTGCCCACTCCAGACTCAATAACCATTCAAGCCTTGAGCCTGCCTCTAGCAGGGCTGAAGTCTACCACATGCCTCTTGGGCACTAATGGGACCTCCATAAACCTCCCCAAAGTCCCAACCCAAACCACTCGTATAAATAATAATGTAAACATTGTTGGCTACAAAGGAGCAACTCACGGGATCATAATAAAATCTAGTTGTAGTTTATTGAACAGGATGTGTAATTACCAATAAAATCATAAATGCAAACTTTGATTTATGGGTGGTACTGGTCACCTTAGCACATACACATACACACACACACATGCACTCACTCATTCAAACTCATGTAGTATACTGTATAGTAGCTGCTGTAATCATTGTGGGAGCACTCATGTATATCTACCTATCCAAGGCCCTGAAGTGTGCTGTTGATGGTCAGCTCCTTTCAAGATGACTTCTCCAGAAGGGGGTCATCTACTTGTCCTTCTGTTTTGGTAGGTCAGGTGCCGGATGAAGAGGTGCCACTGAGGGTCATGCTTCACTGCCATTTCTGGCAGACTTGTGTAATCCCCCAGCATCATCTTGGCTACCCAATTCGGAGGTTGATGTCCCACCTGGGTCTTGAGTAGTACCTGACAGCTGTTAGTCACAGGGGTCTCTGCCTGCTGGTACCTGAAGTTTTGGAAATCCACCCTTGACTTATAGACTTAATGGTTGTATTGTCATAGGTTACAGGAATAGTCCATAGGACGAGTGCTCAAGTTCCAGGAATCAATTCTTTAGCATGATTAGCTTAAAATGGAGTTCCTTTGGCTAGGCTATTGTCTACTGATGATCATCATTCACTTGCATTCACTCAACAGATTTTATCACTTTACAATTACAATTTCAATGCAGTTTTAACAATGGTCCATGGTGTAACTTCATTCTACAGGGAGTACATTCCTTAAGAGTTTAAAAGTATAAAATATAAAATACAAAATGCCACAGTAAAGACGAGACAGATGAAGTATGAAAATGCAATGTGAGGTAGTGAGGACCAAAGACCACTCGGGACAGTAAGCGAGTTAGGTTAGCATAGGATATATTTACAGTTTTTGCAGTGGATATTTTAGTTCTTTTGTTTTCTTTAGTGACACTGAGCTCAACTCATATGTAGACGTAGCTTCTAGGTTTCTCTTACAGAAAGCCATTTCAGCTTTCTGGCTTGTTCTGAGTTTTGCCACATCCATGCAATGAGTGTGCTAGCTCCCTGCTAATACTTAGAAGGAAAAGAAGTGCACAAAATGGAGGGGGGGGGTGTGCAGGCAAGAAGGGGCTTCTGTTATATCCATGTCCAGAGGAAAATGTACAAAGGGACTTTCTGCTACTACATAAGCCCGCAGACTATAACATATATCACAACAGTGAAATCTGCCCTCTGCCCATCTAAGAGGGCCAAACTTCACCCAGCCTGCCTCCTTGTGAGGTCCCTGAGGCTTGGTATTCCCACAGGCAGCAAAGCAATCAGACCAGTATCCCTGGGTGCCTCTCCTGGGCAGAAGCTTCTAACCCTGCAGATAGCAGAGTTAGACTGGCTTGCCTGGACAAGCTCCAGGCTTATATACTCCCAGGGCTCTGCCTCCTTCAAGTCAGGTGATTGTCTGGGTTGGCTGTGGTGCCTGCTAATTGTCTCATTTGCCTGTTGCCCCAGCAGCCTTCAGCCTTCAGCTGCTGTACCCTGCTTCGGCCACAGAGGTCCCTGGCTAGGCTGCTTCTTCTCTTAAAAGAACAGAGAGCCCCCAGGCTCTCTGTTACAGCCAGTTACTGCACAATCATTTAGTACGTGGGTATTCAAGTACTAAATGACTTCACAGTAACAACTGAGCAGTCAGTGTCTCATGTAGACGCAGCCAGTGTGTAGTTGCTCTGAATAAACTACTTTGAAGAGAACACCTTCTCTTTTCTTTAGTATCCTTGTCAACTGTAGCACATGAGAAATGAAATTGATATATCATACTAATCACACTGGTCCACTGCCTAAATTGCTGAAGCATTAAGCAAAGCATCTTTATATTTTATATTATTACTCTGAACAGTAAAAATGACAAAATACTTTTTAATTAGAAGCAATACATCTCAACTAGATATTTAGAAAACTTTTCATGTTTTTATTACACACATGCAAGAAGCTGGGTTATTGTGTCAACAATGATAAACTCAAATTCCTTGGCCAGGTCCAGATGAGTCCAGATGTTTGGTTCCCTGGGAACAGGTAGCAGTGGTGCACCTTGCACTGCAGCTACTTGTCCCCAGGGAATGCTTGTAACATGTGCATTTTGGTGCTAGGCAAGTTACCCCAGGGGCGGTAGGGTAGGCTGGTGCCAGCACTGTGCTGGCCCCAGCAGCCTTACGTGGAGTCCTAAGGGCCTCCCAGGGCTGCAGCAGTGGTGATTCTGCTGGGTAGAGCCTGGCTGGCAGCCACAGCATGGTCCGGGAGGCCTGGCTCTACTTTTCAGCAGCACACACTGCCCATGCGTGCACTGCTCGGTTTGTGTTCTTTTTCCCATGAATTTTTTTGTCCCCTGGATTTCCAGTGGTCAAAAACCCCATGGATGGGTGAGGGGGAAAGAGCAGTGCACACACAGGCAACATCCCCTTGCGTTGCGGAGAACACCTGACTGTAGTATGTGGCAGTGCAGACGTGTTAGCGGTGCCACATACTGCATGGCTGTGTTCATCTGGACACACCCCTTGTGTTCAAGCAGCATAAGGATAAGACAATAAAATATTAAAGCATGAGATAAGGAATGGACATCAGAAAGAACTTTTTTCAGGGTTAGGGTCACCAGAATCTGGGATGGGCTTCCAAGGGAGGTGGTGCTCTCCCCTACCTTGGGGGGTCTTCAAGAGGAGACTGGACAAGCACACGGCTGGGGTCAGATCACCACAGCACTTTTTCCTGCCACTGGCAGGGGGTTGAACTCGATGATCCTTTGGAGGTCTCTTCCAACCCTAGCATCTATGAATCTATGAATGTAGGTGTGTGTGCACACATACGTGCACCTACATCTATACAGTCAAGAAGCTTTAAAATTTACCTTTGTCCCTGAAGTACATGAGAATAACTTGGTGGAATATACACCAGTGTAACAATGAACAGAATTTGTCCTATGGGCTGAGCTTTGACAAGTTACTGCTTTTGGGAGCCAGATACCCCAAGGGGTAAACAACTGAACAAAAACCATTTTGTATTTTACCAGTTGCTAACATTATTTTTTATACTATAGAGTCCAGTTGAAGTTGCTGATGCAAGAAGCAATCATTTAGTTGATATGATATGAATAGGACATTTTAAATTCAGTATTAAAATAGAAAATAATTCAGTCTTGATTATAGAAGAAAAAGTTACAATAAGAGATTAGGTGATGTATTTTCCTAATGTAGAATTAACTTGTCAGAACAGTGACTGGCCATGAATTGTTGAAAGGAAATATAGTCAATTAATATCAATTAACATCATGCATGAGGACATTCCAAACATTGATGCAACTGACATTTCTGCAAATGGCTTCTAATGGGATTTTTTTTTCTTTCTTGTCACATATTTAGCATCATTTTTTGAAGTCTCCACATTTATATTAGTAGAAATAGTTCTGAACCTGAATCCAAACACATCCCAAGCCTGAAAGTGGTTGGAAGCAATCTCAATCTAATCCAAAAGCCTGTAAGGAGCAGGGTCAGATTTTAATTTACTTGGCTGAAATCCACGACTGCCCCATCACATGGTACTATCACTTTATCAGAAGTCTGCCCATTCAAGACTGAATCATCCATCCCGTAGCCACACATACCCACAGCCAACTTCATTCATGTACAAGGATAAACCTTCAAACAAGAGAGTTCTCAATTTTTTACACATATACATGCACCCTGGTTACTGGGGGCACTGTAATCAGTCTGTCCCATTAATGTTGACAGTAAGGGTTCGTTTCCATGAGAATGAATCCTTTGGGAGGTGGTATTTTGACCCCCACCACATGTGGCAGGAGAGAGCAGCGCAGACCTCCCTGCTGTAGTTTCTGGTGTTAGCAGCTGTTGTACAAATCTCAGAAGCTTGTGTGTAAATGACTTGCAGCTCAGGTGTAAATGACTTCCAAGCACCCTCTCTCTTCTTCTTCAGATAATGCTCACTGTCCCATGACACACAGTGTTTTCTCAGTGATACCTTCCTCTCCCTGAAAAGTTGCTGTATTTTCGTCCTCATCTAAACTAGAACAAAATAATTCTGTAAGTAAAAACTATTGTGATTTTCTAGCAATAGAGAGTATTTCATTTTTCTTTGTTTGACGATTCTCTTAAATTGTCCTCAAATACAATTTGTTGGGCCATTTAGTTTTCCTGCTTATAAAACATCTGTCACTCCTGTTGGCTGGGTATCAGGGTAATAATTTAATCATTTTAATCCTCTGTTTGAGCTGTGATTTTGATTTTTTCAGGAAGGGAGGAAATATTCAGACTCAAATGCCTATTTATTTAACTAATTGTCACACAGGAGGGGCAGCATAGTAGTGTGCCTCACCTTGTATGTGATTGCATGCTCCAGTTATAATGGGTCAGCCTGGATCTCATCCACTCAAAGATGTCCTTGACAAATGGATTTGCAGGGTATAAGCCAAGCACACTGTTAACATCTGACTAGACTGCACTCTTCATTTTTTATTGCTAACTGTTGCAGATACTTTCTCCCTTAGGGGTGAAGGCCTATGGGTAGGGCTATGATCCTCCCCAAATTCTTCACCTTCACCCCTCCTTCCCTCCTCCCCCACAAAAAGAGGAGAGAAAGGAAAGAGAAAAAGAAAAAAATTATCATTTGTATCAGGAAAATGTAAAAGTACTGAAATTAAAACAGGATTCTTATGTAACTATGGACAGGTCACACAACCAGCTAGCCTTAGTTTCCCCATCTTGAACAGCAGCATTTACCTCCCCCACCAGGTAGCTGCATAGCTGAGTTCATCAGTGGTTGGAAAGTGCTTTGAGTGCCACACAGAGCAGAGCAAATAATCTGGAGTGAACAGTTTATTCAATGAATTTAGTCTGTTTGCAGAATATCCTTTAGCAGATGGCAATTTCCTCAGCTTGATTCATTATTCAAATTTATTTACTCCTTTAAAAATAAATACTCGATTGATCACAGGTTTTAAACATTTTAAACATGAGCCAATTTGCTTTGTTATGATTGGGTCCAGAAGTCACAAGGTTTTATTTCTTTTCTCTGACTGGATCAGTGCAAGTACATCCATCCTAAAAACTGGTAATAACCTCAATTAGTTTTCTGAAAACAGTTGTGTCAGTGAATTGGAGGCACCCTTTCCCTATTCCCTGTCTATGCCACACAAATCAAGTCTATAATGGAGCGCATTATCTGGAGAAAGAAGCAAGTGAGGCCAAAGTCCTGTTCTTTTTCCAAGTCATCTCTGGGCACTTTTTATTGTATGAGGACACACAGAATGCTTTTTGGTATTTTGATCTTTGGTATTCCAAAAGTCATCAGTTTTAATACTTTGACTATAGAAAGCTGCATTTCAGAGAATATTTAAAACAAACCTATCAGCATTAGCAGATAGAGAGAAAGGCAGCTCAAATAAATGGCACCAGAAACAGTATTCCCTTCCCACTAATTATTTATTAGTGGAAGTACTGATAGGTTTGGCAGACTAAATGATCTAATGGAGCATACGGAGAGAACAACAGCACAGATGATGAAGAAATACAGTGGGAACACACATTATTCTTAGACAAATCCTAGAATTGAGTCACTGTCAATAAAAATGAAAATAACAAGGCTGTTATTGGCAGAGGAAAAGACTAGAAATTACCCTAGGCTCAATATTCTTATTTTGTTTTATTGCGCCGGGAGATTCTTCAGTCCTAGGGAAATATTTCTCAAGGGATAAAAAAATGAAAAAACCCAAGAACCCCCCCACCCTCCCCAACCCTATCCATATTAGTGTTCTGACAATGACCTTCAGTGGGAATTCTACAGAGGGAGCAAACACAATCTTATCTGAAGTTGATGGAACTGCTATATGCAAAGAGTTTGAAGGATCAAGAACTATATGGAAGTAACCAGTGTGCTGAGAGAATTTAATAGCCTTGTGAACTTGACTTGTCTTTTCTTAGCTGAATTATATTTTCCCCCTGAAGCCGTCTCTGATAATTAGGTATCCTTGTACTAAGATCAGATACAGCTATATAGAGACACATACAGTAGCTGTCAATTTGAATTTCATACTCTCTGTTCAAGTGATAACAGAGATAGCCAATACAGAATTATTTTCCCCTTTAAAATGTGAGAAATCATAAAACAGAATATGTACATAATGCAGTATAACAGTGGTATGCCACAGATATGATCTTATGCATAGCAAAGAATTAATGTAAGGAAGCTATATTTTTTTCATGCAATTTAACATATTTCAAACCCTTGTGCTACAGTTTCTTCTGCTTTATTTTAGCACTTGTATTCCTTAGATTCAAGCCCACAGTATATGCCTTTTCAGAAAGTATCATCTAAGATGTAAGGAAATGCTATCAGTGGGCACATCTACCCATAAATATTAATGAGATGCAATAAACTCCAGTATAGATAGCGCCAGAGTTTATTGCTCCCAGGTGCAGAATTTATATGTACCCCTGGGACTGTAGCACACTGAGCCACGGCAACATAGCCCCAGCTGTCAGAGGGCCACAGGCGGTGGGGGGAATCAGCCTGCCAGCCTGGGCCTGCTCATTTCTGGCTCAACGTGCTGTGGAGGGGCTGGCTGGGGCATTGTAGCGGACTAAATAACTCTGCCGTAGGATAGTACTTGTATCAAACAGTACTAACCCATGGCAGAGTTAATTTACTCTGGCCTAATAGCTCTGCACATGTAGACAGAGACACTTCAGTGAAGAGCTAATTAGGCAACTTCACAGTAATCATCTTGCATAGATTCCCCTAGTATGTAGCACCTGAATACATAGGGGAAATATATATATGCAAAGTAGCAGGAAGTTTTATTTTGGCATGCATTTAATATTTCTTACAAGAGCCCTGTCACTTAACTATTGAATCCTGGTGGTCAAGGTACTATTCTGAAAACCTAGGTTCAACTCCTGCTCCTCACATAACAGTGTTTTAAAAGCTAACAGTGAGACTTGCTCATGTCTTTGAAAAAAGAGCTATAAGGAGCACCTATTCTCAAGAAAAGGTTCTGGATCCCAAGTGGAGAGAAGCATCTGCTTTCTGCACTTGAGTCAGATACCAAAGCTCTAGAGATGGATGAGTGTTCAAATATACCCCTCTGCTCAACATTTTCTATTGGTTACATATGAAAAGGATGTGAATATAAGAAGTACCATTTACTGGGTCAGAACAAAAGTCTATCTTCACCAGGCCCATCTTGCCTTATATCCTGTCATCCAGTGGTAGAGAATGGATGCTGAAAAGGAGATTGAAGTGGGTATGACTGGGGGTTTCTACCTGTTCCCCTCCCGCTTTCAGCCCCTAGATCTAGGAAGTTCCGATTCAGAGGTTGTACCCCTCGTTCTCATGTTCAAGAGCTACTGACATATCTTTTCTCCAAGAAATTGTCCAATCCCGTTTTGAATCTGGTTAAAAATGTCAGCTGCCACAACATCTTGTGGCAATAAGTTCCACACATTAATGACATTGTGTGTGAAAAATAACTCAATTTTATTAAACTTACTACCTAGTACTGTCTTGTACTGTGAGAGATAATAAATGCCTACTTAGTTTGTCTTCACCATTTAGCATTTTGTGAACCCTTACCGTGTCCCCATTCAAGTGTCTCTTTTCTAAACTGAATTGGCCTATCCTCTTGTCTTTCTTCATATGGAAGCTCCTCCATGTCATTAATCATCCTTGTTGCCCTTCTCTGTACCTTCTCTAATTCTTTTATATCTTTTCTGAGGTACTCTTTATATCCTTTGTGGGAAACAAAACTAAGCACAGTATTCAAGGTGTGGATGCATCATGAATTTATAAAGAGACATAATGATATTTTCTGTTTTATTTACCATTCCCTTCTTAATAATACCTAACATTTTGTTTGCCTTTTTTATGCCTGCTGAGGACTGAGCTGATGTTTTTAGTGAAATATCCACAATGGCTCCCAGATCTCTTTCCTGTGTGGTAACAGCTAATGTAGAGCCCATCATGGTGTAGGTATAGTTTGGGTTATTTTTGCCCAGGTGCATCACTTTACATTTAGCTACATTAAATCTTATTTGCCTTTGAATGGCCCAAATAAGAACTCTTGGTTGAGAGATGAAACCTTTTATTAGACCAACTAAGAAATCACAAACAAAAAAAATTCTTCTTTGCAATTTCTTAGTTGGTCTAATAAAAGGTAGCAACTCTGAACCAAGAGTTCTAGATTTTCCCATTTCTTTTTGTCTCATACCAACACAACTACCAAATACTATGACTGTGTGAAATTTCAACAGGTGTTTTGTTTCAATGCTGTTTTGACTCATTTTGAGCTCAAAACAGGAAAATCAAAACAAAACAAAACAAAAAGGCTTCAAAACAGCCTCAAAAAAAATGAGGTCACTCAAAATGTTTTGAAAGTGTTGAAATGTTTTCAGTTTCAAAGCTGGGCTTGCTTGCAGCTAAAGAGAAACTAAGGAGAAGGAGGGGAAAGTGGGGGGAGGACAGCTCTGATATTGACTGTGTAGCTGGCCAGTGACTGTGATCCTGCCCTGAGGTCCCTTCCAATCCCAGTGCTCTGGGGGAGAGATGGAAAAACAGCATAAAAAGCATTGTTTGAACTGAGCTTTCTCTGTGCATTCGTACTTACAAGTGACACAAGTTTTGCTCTGAACAGTTTAAGGTGCAGTTTCCCAGAAACCCCTGCACCTATCTCTTTGAAACTTGGCAAGCTTCATAGAAACACACTATGAAGCATGCTGGAAAGGCAGCTGGCAAGGCTTCAGGGATGGGTGGAAGAGGGGGTAGAGGGAAAGATGTAAGTTCCTCCCCCCTCCCTGCAAAAACTGAGATGCAGCCTCTTTCCTACAACTAGCAGGCATGAGGCTTCTGGTTCTACTGGCAGCAAGGAGAGGGGAGCAGTGCCACTGCCTTAGCCTGAGTCTGCATCTCCTCCAAGAGCACCAGCCATAATACCCCCACCCCAGCCACCATGACAACAAGCAGCACCAGCATGACAGTCTCCTCCACTCCCATTTTACTTCCCATTCTGAGCCTTCCAGTGCCAGAGGAGGAGCTGGAGCTGGATACAAGTGCCATAGCAAGGGAAATTCTGGGGAAGGAATCATCTGAGTTTGTGCTCCACACCCCTCAAGTTTCCCCTAGAGCCAGGTCTCCTTCCCCAGAAGGCACTTCAGAGGAGGCTGAGGTGGAGGTTGTAGAGGCAAGTGGCTCAGCTGAATCTGCTCCTCCTGTTGCTGTGCCTCTGCCTGATGAGGAGAGGGAAATGGCAGCATCTGCACATGCACACGCACACCAGAAGTGAGTGGGTAGTGTGGTCTGGGATCATTTTGAGCTGCCAGATGATCCCATGTATACTATCTGCCTGCACTGCCAAGCCAAAATTAGCTGGGACAAAGGAACAACACATATGAGCAACACAGGGATGCTGATGCATATTTGCAGGCACCATCCCCGTGCCCTTGCTCCTTCTCAGCCTAGAACCAGTGGGAGTGTGCCCAGAAATAAGTCCTCCTCTCACTCCAGAGCCTCTGTCCCCCCAAAAAAGAGGCAAGCCACCCTGGAACAGTGGTGGAAAGGTGGGCAGAAATGGGGGGCGCATTGCAAAGGTGAGCGAGATCACTCAGAACATTGGGGAGATGCTTGCTGTGCATGGCCAGCCCTTTTCCTTAGTTAAGCAGCCAGGGTTCAGGTGGCTCATGGCACTTGTGGCCCCATCCTACTGAGTGCCCGCATGCACCACCTTCAGCAGGGTGGTACCATCCCTGTATGAGGCATGCAGGTAGTACTTCAGGGAGGAGCTGTGCAAGGCAGGTCTGCAGGTGACCTTACACTTCACCTTGAACATCTGGAGTGGCCAGGTGGAAATCATGCCTACCTTTCCCTCACAGGGCACTGGTGCAACCAGTCAGGCTGTTGGTGGGCTCTCCTTCAAGCCAAGGTGATGGAGGAGTCCCACACGGCAACCAAGATCATGGGGGCCATGAACCACTTGATGCATGGGTGGCTCATTGGGCAGGGTGAGCTAACCTGCAGGTTCATGGTCACGCTTTAGAGGGGGACAGGGCTACCAGTGATGGTGGCTGCACCACTAGCAAGCTCATTTCCAAATGCAGGAAGGTGGCAGGATACTTCCACCAGAGCACCAAGGGGAGCAAGATGCTGTGGGACAAACAGGCAGAGCTGAACAACCCACAGCACAAAATCATGCAGGATGTGGAGACTCAGTGGAACTCCACATACATAATGCTCAAGAGGCTGGTGGAGCAACAGAAGGCCATCCATGAGATGGCCTTGCTTGGGGAGATTGGGATCAGTGACCCCTTAACAAAGCTGAGTGGGATACCATCTCCCAGATCTTGGTGGTCCTCAAGCATTTCCTCGAGGCCACCGAGAGCCTCAGCACTGGTAATGCCCTCTTTAGCTATGTGATCCCCATAGTGAGGGAACTTCAGAGCCAAATGGAGAAGTTCCAGGGGACAGATGTTCCTGGCTGGGGAAGTCACTGTCACCAGCTGTGCAGGCACTGGTGAGGTCGCTGAAGGAGGACACCAGGAAATGGCTTGATCCCTTGAAGTCCAGTACAGTTCACGTGCTGGCCACCGTGTGTGACCTGAGGGTAAAGGGAAGCATCAGCATATGTGGCAGCAAAGCCCTGGATCAGTGGATGGACATGCTGGTGAATAGAGTCAGGGAGGCAGAAGGGTGCAACCCCTTGGCCTCCTGGTAAAGCCACAGCCAGATGTGGCCAGATCTGGTCAAGGTTGCCCAAGAACACCTGTCCTGTCCACTGAGCAATGTTCCAAGTGAGAGGATGTTCAGGATTGCTGGTGATGTAGTGACACCCCACCGTACCTCCTAGGATCCTGGTTTGGTGGAGTAGCTAGTGTTTCTCAAGGTGAACCTCCTGCTGCTGGGGCTCCCCAAGCTCCAGGTGCAGAAGGAGTGAGTTCCACTCTCCTCACTCCATTTGCACCTTTTTCCTTTTGGTTTCTGGTTTCTGAACCATTTAATGCCCTGCTCTCAGAGGTGGAGGGGTCACTCACTACATCACCAGGCAGCAGGGGAAGAACATATCCCAACTGAGCTCCCATGCCAGGAGAAACTTGGAGGTATGGACAGGGGCTGTGGGGAAGAAGGAGACCCCAGGTCCTGGGCATGACCACTAAAACTGCACCCTGCCATGATCAGGAGGCCTGGTGGGACTGCCAGATGCAGGGCAGCCCCAGGAAATAGCAGGACCAAGGATCTCCCTGGTGAAGGGCAGGTAGGAGGCACCTTATAACCTCCAGCCATCACATGCATGCACAGTCCTGGCTGGGGAAAGCCCAGACCCGCAACATCTTTGACAGGCCTGAGGCTTGCTGGTTGCAGTGGAATTGTGAGGTTCCAGGTGCGCTCAGGTTAGCTGCGTGGGATGCTAGGTTTTGGGTTGAAAAACCCTTTGTCATGCTGAGGAAGCACCTGCAATTGGTGTGTGCTCTGTTCCTGGATGGAAGGAATAGTAAAGAAGCCAGAGGCTGGAATGCAACTCAGGCAAGAAAGCTAGTCAGTGAAAATTCAAATCCCCCTTCCCCCCTACCCCAGCCTGTCTCTCACCCCCTGACACCTCCATTTCCATTGACTAACTTTCTTGCCTGCATTGCATGCCAGCCTCTGGCTTCTTTACTATTCCTTCCATCCAGGAAGAACACACACACACACACATACACACACACATACACCCACCAACTGCAAGTGCTTCCTCAGCCTGATGAAGGGTTTTCAACCTGAAAGCTTGCTAAGATATATTTCTCCGACTATTTAGTTGGTCTACTAAAAGATATCAGATTGACCCAAAGAAACTTTTCTCCCAGTGCCATGTCCTTAGACCAGCACCCCTAGCACCTGTCCCTGGTCAGCTGCCTGGAAAGAGGCAGGCCCTAGGAACATCTAAGCCCCAGGGATAGGGCTTGCAGGGAGAGTTCTCTGGCAGCTGCTGGAGAAGAAGCTCCTGAAGGAAAGGAAAGGAAAGAAAGACACTGTCACAGTTTGGCTGCCTGAGATGCTACTGGTGCTACTTACTTACTTGTTGTTATTTAAAGTGGTGGACCAGACTGAGGCTCTAGGGGAGGAGGAGACTTCATAGGGGAACACTACTGTGTTGTGTAGAGGCCCCAGTGCCAGTCAGGGCATGCCTTAACACATGCACAAAGTCACACATCACAAGTTTGCTTGTCAGCAGTTTCAGGTGCAGTTTCCCAGAAACCCCTGCACCTATCTCCTTGAAAATTGGCAGGCTTTGTGGCCCCAGCAGGGGCTACCATCACTGCTGCTTTCATTTGAACCAGGAAATGTCAAAGTTATAGGCATTTTCATGATTCCCCATTATAGCCTACGGGCAAAATGTCAAAACAAATCGAAACAGTGAAACGGTTTTGACTAAATGAAACAAAACAGTGCTTCAAAACAGCAAAACACTTCCCCTTCAAAATGGCTAAATGGAAGTCAAAATGGAACATTGCTGTTTCGCACAGCCCTACCAAATACATCCCCGATGTTATGGCCCATCCACTCAATAGTGCCAGATCCTTCTGTAGTTCCTTCTTGTCTGGTTAGAGATAGATCCTCACTCCTTGAATCAGCTCATGAATTGTGTACCCAAGCACTGAATTCTGAGTTTTAGATTGGAATTGAATTTAAGTATTGCAGCACCTAAATAGAGGGACCCATGTCTTTCATTGGATATAGTCTTATTTTCTCTCCTACAGATCCTTATCTATAAATGGTTTCTGTTTTGTGTCAGTGGATGCTATGCAAATACCTAAGGCTGCTGACATACAGCTCCTGCACTGACAAGTTGAAAGCAGAGTGCCTGACAATCAGGCAATTGTCAATTTGGCAGGGGCTACACCAGAGTCCAGAATGGTCTCAGTTTGTTCCTCACTGGTCTAACAATCAGCAGGCTGTTGGATGGGTCTGGTTACCACACCAGGGTCTGAAACAATCAGTTGATTTTCAGTCCAGTGTGGACTACAGCAGACCTAGTTCCAGATCCTTGTCCACAGCTGGATATAGCTGCTTGACACAGGGTTTAAAGTCCCCAGCAGGGGAAGCTAAAGCTTCCTAGCTCAAACTGCCTGGTGCAGGGTTTAAAGGTCCAGCACCAGAAAACAGAGGCATCACCATTCCAGGCACTTTAAACCCCTCACTGAGCAGCTTTGAAGGCTCCCCACTCCTGCTCCAATGCTGGAAGTCTGTTTCCCAGTACAGGGCAATATTTAAAGACCTCTTTGCCCCACCGCCCCTTAGCCCTCCCTCCCAGTCTTCATCCAGACTGACAAACAGCTGATTGCTACCCACCAGTCAAATATTAAATTTAAGGTGCCATACAAACAAGCCATAAACACATTCTATGTAGAACAGTTTTGTGTCTCATTTCTCATTTTATGGCACTTTAATTTGGGTGCATTTGTAGCACCCTTGCTATATATGCCACAACTAACAAGTTCATCATGGCATAAATGTAACACATAGAAGGGCCTTAGATAGAGGAAGTCTGTTTTGGGTAGCGGTAATTCAATAGCAAAACAAGCAAATAGTTTTTCAGTGAGTCATGGACAGTGCAGATGAAAGAAAAGAGTTAAAGGCATACTGTAAAAATTAATAAACAAACTAAGCTAGGATATGTATTTTGACCTGGAGGTCTTCTACAGGAGCCATCTGTAGTAGGAAAGATCATTAGTAACAAGAATAATTAGCGCTTAGAATGCAACTAAACAGGAGGGGGTTTTTTCCCTCTGCTTCAGACAAAAGCCTCATGGGCAAACATTCTGGGTCCTTTCAGTAGGAATTTTAAGTTACCTTAATGGAACACAAAAATGGTTGTGTTTTTCAGGTATCAGTTCAATATTTCTTTGTGAGTGGCGATAGTTACATGTAAGAACAAAATATGACTAAAAAACCCCAAATCAAAACAACCCCCTCCAAAAACCTAGATAAGTGGTACTCAACCTTTTTAACCTTTTTCAACCTCAAGGCTCCTTGTAGTGTCAGTTTTTAGTTTTCACTACAGAAAATAATAGAACAATTGTTCTGTTGCAAAGAACAGAGAAAAACCACAACGGGCCAACATGTTTTTGACACTAGGGATTTCTGTTTGAAATCTCTGGGTTTACTTTGTGGATCCTGTTTCCCACTTAACAGTGCTAAAATATGGCACCCTGCAGCACCCTTGAAAGAAATCAAAGCACCCCAGGGTGCCTTGTCACCCTGGTTACGAATCACTACTCTAGATCTCAGAGGTATATGACCCTAGTAGCTTACACCCCATATAAGAAAACAGTACAGGAAAACATAGACCAAAGGAATCAACTGCAGTGTATTAGTGCTGTAGAACAAGATAAAGAAAATAACAAGATGAACAAATATTTTATGATTTAATATTTGCTTAACAGTTGTATAAGGGTTTTTACAAGTTAGGTGCAGTTTTTGGGCTCCCATAACACTATCATTTGTAATGGGAGAGTCTGGATAATCCTTCGTTTTTGAATATAACTATTTTTTTTGTTTGAATTGCACCATTAGAAGCAAATCTAGCCTGTGGTGCTCATCATGAATAAGTGACTCAGAACTGAGAAGACAATCCCACTCTATCCAACCAGAAGAGCAGCAAAGTAAATGCTTCCATGAGGCAACTGACAGTAACTATAGGACCTTATATTCTCTCTTGGGTAGATAGAGGACTTTTCTCTAGTATAGATCCATCTTTTATTTCTCCACTAATCACCTGATCCACCTTTTCATTCTTTTTTATTCTCTAGAATGGGACTGCGTTTGCCCCATCATGCATATATGACTAGAAGTGGATGTATATTTGCTCCTCATTGCATCTGATATATTGCATACTGTACTGATCAAAAATCTTCATTTTTTTTAAAACATCACAGCTCAGCAGTCTGGACAGATGGCATCTAGAATGGACTCATCGGTGAGCTATTTAGTCCTATTAGTTTGATCAGATTAAAAAAACTCCCAAACCTTAAAGTGAACATTGCTGCACTTATGACAAGGGAGGAAACTGCCAAAGATTTAGGCCTATTATATACTGCTACTTTAGATTCTTGAGACTGCCTACAATCACTCAAATTAAGTCATGCTAAAACTACCTCTATGCTGGGAAGTTTGTTAAACTCCTGATGATATTGTTCTGACTATTCTGAGACTGCTCACAGTTCTTTGGTTTTTGCAGTTAAAAATATTTATGCTTAGAGTCCTTTTGGAAAACTCAAGATGGAGTGCTGAAAAAAAACCTTTTAGTTCATCATGGACTGGGGGGGGGGGGGGGGG
>NW_005841830.1:252629-285092 GCF_000455745.1 Alligator sinensis
AAGCCTTCACAGATTGACCTAAAAGAAAGGGTTCATTTTTGCTTTTCCTGGCTTTGACTCAGTTCTTTAACTCTTGCTTGACAATGTTTTTGTGTCCCATAGTATGATGCACATCTGCTGGGAGTCAAACATACTGAGCACTGTTGAGTATGCTTATAGCTACTCTAAAGTGGCTAAATTGTTTGATTTCTGTGATGTAGTGCAAGGGGCATATGTCACAGCAGGACTCCTCCCAACAGCAGGGAGGCACTGAAGACAAACCTTGAATCTCAGTTGACTTTGGTGCTTGGGTTTAACAGGATACACCTGTATTTGGTTTTTGCTTGTTCCTCTAATAATATTTCTGTTGGTTCCTGCCACAGGGAATGGTGGTGGAGGAGTGCTGCTTCTGATACTCATTTTCATTTGATTTGGATGGATCCAACTTTCTAGTTTTCTGTGGATTAGACTCTACTGATCTAAGAAAAGAGTCATAGCCCCACCTTGATGTTGCCAACTACCTTCTATTGCAGGCATACCTGCATTTTTTTTTTGTGACTCCCTGCTCTTTTGTTTGCCTGCTTGATTACAGTTGGTAGGCCCAAAAGTGTAACTTTATTTAATGTTATTGTGTTTTAAAAGATATACAAATAATGGCTTTAAACTACAATGGAATGGAAGAGAAAAAAAGATCAGGATCAGGCACACGTGTCTGCTAAATAAATGCAAGCATCTGAAATTGCCAAGTATACAAATACAAAAAAAACGATGAAAACTACTCATAGATTGTAATTAAGTTAATTAGTTCTTTGGACTCCAGATGTTAAAATCACTCCAAGCCACACTGTGTCCTTGAAGCATTGTGATTAACACATTGGAGTTAAAAGTGGAGATACTTCTATGAAATTGGAGGCCCCATATATATCACTATATCCCAGGGCAGAACTTGCCTGCCATTCTTTATTAGGAGACATGAATCCTCTCAAATGTGTTGTCCTAATGATGGGATGCATCCAGTGTCATCCAGGGTACCACTGGTTTCAGGGCATAATACTTTTAAGTATTTAATTACTTTTAAGCTTTAATTACTTCTTGTGGGAATTCTTTCAGGCATACTTTGATCCACCTCAATCTGAGTGTTAGCCATGTAAACCTGAGTTTCTGCCATATGCAAGTGTTCACACAGGCAGCTGAAGGTAAGTTGGGAGGGCAGGGGGTAGCAGGTCCAGGGGTATACTGGCAGTGGGCCAGGTGGGAGGATGGGGTGCAGGGGAAGGGGGAGAACCAGAACAGCCCTGGGACTTTGGAGAGTAGCTGGGCTTCCCTAGCCCCAGGCTATGCCGAAGACAGGTGCTTGTATTCACAAGGCCAGGTAAACCCATTTTATGTTGTGTTAACCCCATGCTGATTTAAAATTAGTCCTTGTCTGAAGAAAACCATCTTTAGATTGGACATGACATTTCAGGGGCAACCTAAGCCTTGTAAATGCTTGTACACCCAGCCATTTAGATTGATCTAAGCTCAGTTAAGGATATCTAAATGTAACACTAGTACATGCCCATATTCTGCAACTTCTTCACATGTAGAGATCTCACTAAACTCAACATGAGTTCTTTACTCTACAGGGCTATAGGACTTGATTCCACAGTAGAAAATACCTATTGTCCTAAAAACAGCAAACAGCAGATCAAGCACTCTTATTGTGAATTAATGGTTACAGGGGGAGTAAAAGAGAGAGAGACTGCCTCACCTCACCCACCACCAGGTACAACTGGAGGAAATAAAAAAGTCTTGTATTTTGAATCCAGGTTTTCGGACTCTTAATTTTTCCTCCAGCATCAGGAAGAGTACTATGGCCCTGAAAGTACCTGGAGTCTTTCTAGATTTACAGAATCATAACAGAATGCAGTTTAACCCACAGTGGGTGCATCTACATGTGTGTTTTACCAGCTGTATCTTACCCAAGCCATCAACTGGTATAAGTAGATGAAGCTCCAATGATTTCATTGTGGCTATGCATTGGCTAAGGATCTAGGTTCTACATCTGATCTCACAGCAGGCTTTATTGCATTGAATTCATCCTGAAAGCACAGTTCCAAAAAGAGATGAAAGTCCTTACTCAGAGCTGAATTTGATCCACTGTATCCTTTACATTTCTGCTTTAAATAACAATAAAAAAACTTTTCTTTTGTAGGATATCAGGTCCTGTGTCCAAAACAAATCCCAAAATCCAACCCCTGGTTCTGACAGCAGTGGTCTCCGAGATCTGCTATTAACACAGTCTTCTCCCTAGGTTCCATTTAAATCTGTCACAGTTTCCATTAGGCATCCTAAGCTCTGCTGCGCTCATTTAAATAATTGATTGCTGGTATTTTCTTATCCTTTCCAACACCTACCAATTGTGTTCCTCACTATGACTTCTTATCCTTTCACTGAGGAATACTGTGACAAAACAGATGGAGGAGCCATGGGATCACTCCTCTCATCTTTAGCATTAGAAAATAAATCTAAATAGAACATAAAGAGAACTGCAGAGGAAAAGCTGACATCCAAACCTGTCTGCCGAATACACTTTGTATTACCCATGTTGCAAAAGTAGGATTCAGTGATGGTCATAACATTCATCTAGGGCAGTGTTTCTCAACCTTTTACGTAGCAGGTACCCCCTAACTTCTGCAAAATTTAATAAGTACCCCAACACTCAATTTTCCAGGGGATTTTATATTTACAGACTAATGTGTACCATATATTGGAAGAATGGCTGTGTATATAAGGCCGTGCTATGAAAGATGTCTGATCTGGTGTGGGCAGGGTCACCTCCTTTTATACCAGGGGTGCACAACTTGAGCGCACAACTGGGCTGGAGGTGATGTTGGCCAAAGCTAGGAGGGGTGAACTCAAATTATTACTCGGGAATTTAAAGCGCTGCACAGTGCACAGTGTACCAATTTTTTGCCATAGTTTTGAGAGCAGGAAGGGGCAAGAGGGAGAGGAAAAGAGGGCAAGAGAGAGAGAGAGAGAGTGTTGGGGTACCCACGTACCCACAGGAGTATGCATACCATAGGTTGAGAAACTATGATCTAGGGAATGAAAGCTAAGTAGAAATTTCTGGAATCAGAACTGGAACAACCCAAACTAAAAAAATTATGAATCCCTTGGCACAGTCTGTAGCACTACTCCAAATAGGACTCAAACAATTTTAAATGTTAATAACATCTTATCAACTAAAATTTCAATCTTTGCTCTATAAAAGCTATGTACAGAAAAAAAGGAATTACTCACAATTAGGAAAACTTTTTGAGAAGTAATGAGGACAGCTCCTCTTGGTAGGATTAACAGTGTGCAGCAAATTTATGTTAATTGAAAAGACAAAACTATGAAGTGCCAGAAAGCATTTAGGAAAAAAAAAGCAATCTATTTCAACAAGTCTCCCTGCCCCATTTAGTACTCTTAAGAGGCTGTTTTGGGTAGGCTTCACTAAAACAACGGAATTTTAACATTAGTTTCTTTATAAAGATCTTCATTCATTCATTCATTCATCCATCCATCCATCAGCAGGATAAGGATATGAGGAGAACATGGAGATGAAAACATTTGTAGTAAACTTTATTTTAAAATTGATGATACGATGGCTTCAGATGACCCACAAGTGGGGTCCCAGTATGGCAAGGGTTCAGATTCTTTGCACGCATGGGTGCACGTGCACACACACCTCAAATTCTAACATTTACACATGCAGATAACAGAGCTACCCAAGTACTGCACATTTGCAGATGGCGTCAAGTTAGGTAGAGTTGCAGACACTTCGGAGAATAGGATTAGGATTCATAATGACTCTGATAAATTGGAAGAATGGCCAGTAGTAATTAAAGGAAATTCAGTAAGATGAAGTATAGAGTCCTGGAAGAATCAAATGAACAAACAGATTAAAGAATGACTGGCTGGGATTCATTACTGCAAAAGAGGACCTAGGAGTTATAGTGAACCTCTGAATAAGAGTCAAGAGAAAAAAAGATAAGCTTGTATTAGCAGGTGTGCAGGGGAAGTGATTCTTCAACTTCATTCGGAACTGGTGAGGCTGCACCTGGCATGCTGTATCCATATTTGGGTACTGCACTTCAAGGAAGATGTAAAAACACTGGAAAGAGTCCTTCAGAACAACAGAGAACATTAGAGTTCTTGAAAATATGTTTTACAAGAAAAGGTTAAAAGAACTGAGCCTATTTAGTCTGGAGAAGAGAAGACTGAGTGGCAATTTGATAGCTGCCTTAAAAAACCTGAGGGGTGGTTATGGGAGGATGACAAGTCTTTGTGGCTGCAGAGCAGAGGACAAGGAACAACGGCTTTAAATTGCAACAAAGGAAAATTAGGCTGAACCTTAGGGAGAAATTTCTATCAGGTGTTTTAAGTATTGGAACAGTCTACCCAGAGGGGTGGTGGAATCTCTACCCTTGGAAGTTAAGAGCAGGTTAGGCAGACACTTGTCTCTAATTGGTTTAGACAGCAGTGATCCTCTCTTGAGTAAGTGGTTGGACTAGAAGACCTCCAGAAGATCCTTGCAGCCTAGATAATGCATAATTTATGGCCTAGTTACTTGAATAATGTACTAGGAAGTTGGAGAGATATAGGCTCAAATCCCACTCCCTCTGGCTGCAGAGGACCTAGAACCTCTCTGGGTGAGTGCCCCAATCACTCAGCTGTTGGAGTTAAAAACTTGGGAAGGTTTTCCTCCTGCTCTAGTGTCTAACACCTATTAGTTATGTTCTGTTTTGTTTTTCTGGGTAGAACTCTGTGGCATACTTGCACACACAGTCACATAGGTACATATCTGCCTGGCCCAGGTGTAGCCTACTGTGCATACATGTAGGTATCCACTTTGTATGTGCAATAGGAATGGTGTTTAAGTGCATAAAATGCCTTCTGTGGTAAAATACTATCTTTGGGTGCAGCTAGTGCACCCAAAGATAGTATTCAACATCCTTTTTGACCAGGAGGGATGTGGGCAGTGGAGCCCCCTAGGGCTCAGTCCTGGGGCCTATACTGTTCAGCAATCTGGATGTGGGTGTGGTAAGCACGCTGTCCAAATTCGCTGACAACACCAAGTTGTGGGGCGAGGTGGGCACGCTGTAGGGGAGGGACAGAATCCAGCTAGATCTAGACAGGTTACAGAGGTGGGCAGATGAGAATAGGATGGAGTTCAACACAGACAAGTGAAAGGTGCTGCATCTAGGGAGAAGGAACCTGCAACACACCTATAGGCTGAGGAACACCCTTCTTGTCAACATGGTGGCAGAAAGGGATCTTGGAATCATTGTTGACTTCAGGATGAACATGAGCCGCCAATGTGAGGAAGCGGTCAGTAAGGCTAACTGCACCTTGTTGTGCATCTATGGATGCATCACAAGCAGATCCAAGGAGGTGATCCTTCCCCTCTATGTAGCATTGTTCAGGCCACAGTTGGAGTACTGTGTCCAGTTCTGGGTGCTGTACTTCAAGACGGATGTGGCTAACATTGAGAGGGTCCAGAGGAGGGTCATGTGCACGGTCAAGGGGCAGTGGGGCAGGCCCTATGAAAAGAACCTAAAGGGCCTGAATCTAGTCAGCCTGCACAAGAGAAGGCTGAGAGGGGACCTGGTGGCCATTTACAAACTCACCAGGGGGGACCAGCGGGAATTGGGGGAGGCTCTGTTCCCCCGGGCACCACCTAGGGTTACTAGGAATAATGGCCACAATTGTTAGAGAGAAGGTTCAGGCTGGACATCAGGAAACATTACTTTACAGTTAGGATTGCCAGCTCTGGAATTGACTCCCAAGAGAGGTGGTACTCTCTCCTGTCTTCAAGAGGAGGCTGGACAGATATTTGGCTGGGGTGATATGACCCTGGCACCCGTTCCTGCCCAGGGCCCGGGGTTGGACCTGATGATTTGTTTAGGTCCCTTCCAATCCTAAGCACTATGAAACTAGATAGCTTACTCTATTCATGAGGCTTTTGGGGAATGACTCTGGCCCCCTCTATGCACATAGGTAAAGGTGAAATGGGATCTAATGCATGAGCCACACAATTGTACCTCCTGCCATGCCTGAGATTCATGGAAGGAGGTGTGACTATGGGATCGCACTTTAGATCCCATCCTGCCTTGTTGCTGGTGCAGGTGGAGCCTGATCTTGAGCTCCCCCTGCACTGGCACAAAGCAAACTCCTGTAACTGGGAGCCCCTTCAGTTGCATGCATCCTGAGCCTAGGGGATCACAGCAGCTGCAGTTCCCCAGGCCCAGAGGTTTCATGCAGGCATGGTGCACCCTCATCAGCTGACAGGGGTCCCAGCTGCAATAGAGACCCTGCTACATGTTCAAATTAAAGCTTGACAGCTACCAGCTATAAGCATAATACATGCTTTTTAGGACAACTTTATAGCTGGTTGGAGTTTTTTTATGGTGTGATAGCTGCTTTGCAAGTATTGCTGGTCTCAAGGTAATTATGGAATTAACTAGTTAATTGTGCAATGCCTGCAGCATGTAGAGGGGGCTGTGGTTTTGTGAATCAGGCTTATTTCAGTTTTCTTTAAACTATTAAGGCATTTGGGGGATTTGAAGGTTTTTGAATGTTTTTTCCCCCTTTTTTGGAAGAAAATGTGTCTAATTTGTAGGCTTGATTTATACAACTGCCTTTCAAAGATGTAACAGTTCATTCTGAGAAACGAAATATTACAACTGTTAAATCAGATTAAATTATACATATATATGGGAAAAATGTACATCCTTTTTTGTTATTCAGATATCCTTAAGTATTGAATGAGAAGAGAGATTATGATGCTGTGAAGAAACAGAAAAGTACTAGCAATTTTCTCATAATGTGTTTTGGAAACAATAGCATAAGGGCATACCATCATAATTGTGATCTATCAAGGACTACCATCATGGGAAAGTATTATCCTGAGAGCTTCAAACAGCTTAAGACATCATTCGGCAGGATTCAGACTAACAGCACATCTTTTTAAAAGGCAAGCCTGTAATTGGAGGAAAAAAAAAGAAATATATATGAGCAACCCATGATATTTACTGTAGCCTGTGAAGCAAAACAGCACCAATGAATTTTATTCCAATTCCAAGTCCACAGTCTTTGATAAACAGCGTTTTGCAACCCTCAGTACTAAAATATCTCAGCTTCCCAAGACAGCTAATCAGGCTTGGTTTCAGTAACATAAAATGCTGTTTTTTATCTTTAATTAAAAGGAAGTAACAGAATATATCCTGACAGATTTCTGTGTGCTTATCAGCAAAAGAGAAAAGTATATCTCTATAGTTAACAGGCAGCTGGCATGAGTGTTGTTGATGTACTGTTGTCAAGGATTTTCTAATTCACATTAGTTTTTTGGTAAGCATTTCATGGATTTCTGATTCTTGTTTAAAGAGGCATCAGAGAAAGGATAACAGCATTCTGACAAAGTGGAAGAATTTTACATTCTATTTCACCAGCAGTATTTGGAAAGATGATGACTATTTGTTTCCATAACTTGAAAAAGGAGGAACCACAAAATAATCTGTAGAAATGCAAATGATATATAGTGAACTACAATAACAATTGCTTACAAGAGGTTTAACATACATAAAATGCCTCTCTCCACATGAAGTTTAATACAATATAATGCATTTGTCCTCTCAAATGTCTTTTTAGTTATTATTCAATGCAAATGTAAAAGGCATTCAATTATATCATTCAAATTGTGTTGCTTGTAAACCAGAAGATACATACAGACATAGCACAACATATGCACATTGTGGAGGTGTCAATAGCAACTCCATGATTAAGTCTGTATTGAGATTTGCACTTAAAGCAGTAGTAAATTCCTTTACAAATTGCTCAACTTCATCTTCTATGAAAAGGAATCCCTAGAAATAACTAAAACCACCAGTTCAAGCAGTATTACCAAACAAATTTCAGCCCATACATATCACTAGCATACAGTCTAAACACAGAGCCAGAGGCTTCTGTCAATAGAAAACGTATCACTAAGTTGAGCAACCTTAATTTTAAGTTTACATGGTTTTTTGTGGTACATGTACACACATGTTTTTGTACATCTACATGAAAAATATTTGCAGTATTCATTAATCTGAATCAAAAGGAAGAAATAGAGATTGTGAGAGAGTCTCCACAGATACTGATACTTAATCTGCAATACTCATGATATAGAGGACCCGTCATAAGACCAATGATTTGCAGAACTGTATTATCTACACTTGATCTGAGCCTTCAAGAAACCCACTGCATAAATTTCCTAGTCTGCATAAATTTTAGTTGGAAGTCTCCAATCTCTCAGTTCTAATCCTCAAAGGGAATTTACAAAACACTTTTCACAGACAATCCTATGAGCTTCACTTCATCAACTTCCTGAATACAAAAAAATCTTGGACTAAATATAGACACTGGATTTATGACACATTAGAACCTGCCTGACATCTGACTCCCCAGGCATCTCTCCACTATTTACTTGCTACATTTATCCCCCTTCCCACCCCCACACCAGCTGATCTCTCACCTGCTGACTCCTCAATTTACATCTTCACTAACTGCCTTTCTTGCATATATACCAGCCTTTAGATTTTTACTATTCATTCCATCGAGGAAGAGCACACACCAATTGCAGATACTTCCTCAGCCTGATGAAGGGTTTTTAAACCTGAAAACTTGCTAAGAAAAAACAATTCCAACTATTTAGCTGGTATAATAAAAGATATCAGATTTACCCGAAGAACCTTGTCTACCTAATTTATTATAAGTATTTGAAATTCTGTATTAGGTTAACATTATGAACTGTTTATTGTTATGTTTACTGGGGAAGGAAGACATGGGATACTGTTGCTTTAACAGTTTCTGGATTAATTCATTGTGTTTAGTTGCTTTGAAGAGGCTCCTGTTATGCAAAGTTGAACAGTTAAAAAACAGATATTGAATTAAGTAGACCTTTCGGTTAGATGCATGGATTATGAGTTATCGTGTCTACTCTAGTAGACACCAGTCTCTTTAATGTAAGACTGGTGCTATCCACAACAAAAGGGAGTACAAAGAAAAGAGAACCATGGCCACACAGTCAGAGGCATATGGAATCTCCTTCCTATACATCAGGAAGCCTTGATGCATCCAAGATCAGCCTTTATTAAGGAGGCAAAAGGGAACTCTGTTAAAGACAGAGTACATAAAAAATTACAATAAACATATAGCTAGATCCATGACTTGCCACATTCCTTTTTCCCTGCTCTGGTGGGTGGCAAAAAATTACTTTAATTGTGAGGTTGTCCTCCTAAGAATTATAGGGTAAGAAATGGCATAGAACAAATAGACATTGCAGAACTTGGCCTACATTTTTATCGGAAATGTACATAACATAGAAAACTCTTTTACAAGCATGATCGTGTTCAAGGAGGTAGGCACAATGGCTGTTTATAGATATTATGTTTTTAAATCTAATCCAGACTACAGCCATCACTATATACACATAGTCTGTATATACACTATATACAGTCTGTAGGCTGAATTAAAATGGACTCCAGTCCAAATTAACTAATCTTCACTGAATGAGGATTAAAATTTATGCAGACTAGGCCAGTCCAAACTAGGCAATTTAGAACTGTATTAATTAACATGTACATATGGCAGGTATCTACAGTTTGCTGTTGCTCATGCCCACCATCAGGTATAACCAGTGAGTTTTTTGGCCCTGACTGAGTGGTGGGCAGTGTCCAGCACCCCCTGCCACCTCTAGCAAAAATGCATGAAAATCTCCCTGATGGTCAATGCTTATCTATTAACTCTTAATTTGAATTGAAATTTGATTCAAACTGTGTGATGTGAATCAGTTAACATTGTTCAGAAAACAGTGAGCACATCTTCAAATGGCCAATATTAACACTAGAGGGGGAATGCAGAAAATCCCATCCTCAGGAACTGTTTGAAGTCTCAACTATTTTTCTTTTTCAGAAACAGGAAAACATCAAAATCCAGAAAAAATTTGGAAACTAAAATTAAAAAAAACAAAACAAAACGGTGCAGATCAATCAAAATGTTTCCTTTCAACAATTACAAGCATTCTGTTATTTTACTATAATTCACCTGAACTTCTACATGAAAAAGTTATGAAAAGTAGAATTATTTAATTTTAAAATATTACTTCAAACAAAGCCTCTTGACATTTCAGGAGGAATCCTTGAAGATCCTTTAAGAGGATTTCTCTCTGAGTGCAGAAATATTTCGAAGCTCATTTTCTTACAACTGTTTTGCTTTCAGTAAATCACTGTTTTAAGATTAAAAAGAAAAATCCTAGCCAGTTCAATTTGAAGCTCTTTAAGCAACTTTCTTTTAACCCCAAGCAAACTCCCCTTCAAGCACTAAAGTTATTCTGCCCCTTCTTTTCTTCCTCTGCCTTCCAAGTCATTGCCTCACTAGCTAAGGGAAACAAAAGAGCTCTTGAGAATCCTCTCTCTCACAATCAGAGGTTTGTTTTAACAACAGTTTTGGTGAGCTGTTTGGTGTCTACAATTACTGGTAGATAAGAATACACATCACAAGCCTGGTCAGCAGTCTCAGCCTTGTTGGTAATGGGCTGTATTTCTCATCACTTCTCAAATGGAAAAGAAAGCCAAGGCAAGTTAACAGGAAAGTGTGGGAAACGTATGTGATCAGGCTGTCTTTTCTATTGCTGAGTAGCGGGCTAGGGGATAAAACTACTTTAGTACTTAAAAGGCATTAAATCCACATGAAAAAAGGAATAAGACGACCAGGTGCTGGATACCATTTGTAATTTCTTGCCACTAGAACAGTTTATACCTAGGCTCTGTTGTGTGCATGTGCATGTGCTTTTAATTGAATCATAAGAATTGATTAGCTTGATAGTTAGAGAGGCCAACTAATTCTTAGACCAAGATGTACTGGAATCCATTAAAAGATTCCCACTGATTTCAGCGGTAACAGGTATTTCTTTTAGCAGGCACTTACAGGGGGATTGTGCCCAAATATGTGCAAAGAAGAAAACACCCTGTATTTCCTCTTCCCCTTATGCTACAAGAATCCAGATAGTAGGCTTTAACTCCGTTACCAAAAGAGTAAAATAAGGACAGGAAGTTTACTTTTACAAAAGTCAAGTCAGAAAATAAAAGATATTACAAAAATATTTGAAGCAAGAGGTTAAAGAGGGACTGTAGTCCTCAGGAGGTATGGTGGAGTGAGCTCAGTAAGAAATGTGGCTAAATAAAGGACCTTCTAAGCATTTGCTGAGGAAACCAAAGTAAAACATACATTTATCTTGAAGGGAAGTTATGTGACCCTAGAATTGATCGTGCTACAATTGATCATGGGAAAGTTAGAGAAGCTAAAAACAGAAAAGGCTTTTAGATGCCATCTCTCTCAGAATTCTGCAATGAAATGACAGATGAAGCTTTCTTCTAATAATACTTCATGCTTGTTTTCCACTTGGTCTTCTACAGTAAAATTGACATCAGTAATTTAGAAAGTGCCAACCAAAGTACCACTGCAAAAATGATAGTAAAGGTGTTGTTGCTAGGTAGAACTGATGTTTATCCCACTGTATGATAATAAACTTCTGTAGGACTACAGAAAAACCAATACAAATTTGTCACTGGCATAGGTATGCATAAACATCCCATAGCTTTAGAGGGCTTTCCAATAATTTATTTAGTCCTACTAAAGATAGCACATTCACTCACATAGAGATTGTAGTAAATGCTACTTCAGAGTACCTGTCTCTTACCACGTACGGTCAGCAGAACGGAATCCAGGAGTCCCAAGTCTTGCATCTTTAATCAGTAGTCTAAATTCTTAGTTCTTCAAAATGATCTGCAGCTGGATTGGCACTGCTGCTGCTCCAAGCAGCCTCAGGACCCCAGTTAAGGCTGCTTAGGCCAACGTAAGTGATGGCCCTGCCTCCCTTACCCCTGGGAAAATTTGGTGCATGCCAGAGCACACGTGCAGGGGCATGCACTAGGGCACAAAGCAGCAGTGCAAATGTGACACTGCGATTTGTACCACAGCAGACACACATCCCTGAATACACACATTTGTCTAGACATGCCCACTGAGTTCATTTACTCTTCATTTCCTCTGTCCCTTTACCTACTGAGAGTTCCACTTTCATTCCTATTTTAGTATCTAAGACTCTCTCATTTCTTTTCTCTGAGAAACTATCAGTGTGAATAAACATTCACAGGATCTGGCCCAGGTTTAGGCAGCTTAAACTAAGCTGCCTAAACCTCAGTCAAGACTCGAGCACACAGGCAAATAAGTTGTGGTGGAGAGAGGGGCTGGCAGGTGGGTAAAAACAGCACAGCCCTTAGGCTGTGCTGCAAATGAATGCAGGTGTTAACCATTTGACTATCTGAACTTAGTTCCCCTCTGATCAGAATTAACTTTGCATCAGGCATGCCATTTTAGAGTGGCCTAACATTTACAAATGCTTGTACCCCAGCTATTTAGATCATCCTAACAAAGACACAAAAGTTAGTGTGATCTTGAAGTAATGCTCTACATATCATTTGTCACTATCACGCCTTAAACCTAACCTTAAACCTCTTGCTTTAAAAGTTGTGTGATTAACTCTTTTCATAATGCTTCTTGTGAAATTAGATATGATGGCTGCTGTAAATAGTGTGCAATACTGTGGAGTCATGGACTGGAACTACTGGAGGGAAGCATATAAACAATTTCACATTGGACAAGGATCTTCAATAATGCTATACAGGTAGGAGACTACCATAAGAAATGAAAAGGTTTTTTTAAATCAAATAATTAGAGCAGTTCAGAGATGATCAGTAGAGAAATAAGGCTGGGAAAATAAAACATTTATTTAGGCAAAGTGATTAGAAATTAAAGTCATTTCATGCCAAAAAAGGAGATTTCTCATTAAAAACAAACAAACAAACAAAGGAAAACAAGCCAGGAAATTTTGAGTGAGATTGATTTTTTTCAAGATGTTTTGAAATGGGATATCTATCCAACCCAAGTTTTTCTTACATATAGTTTTAATTTACTTGAACTAGACTTTTCAGATGGAGAGGGTATCATTGAAAAATTGCTAACCAAGTCTAGATTTTACTCCATACAGAATATCTGTAATATATGTGCAGAATATACAATACTAAGAGACAGCACACTATTACAATACATTATCACTGTGAATTAAAAAGCTAATGTAACCAGAACTGGAGGGCTACACACAAAATTGTGTCATATGAGAAGACAGAATGATAATGAATCTCAAATTATCAAGCTGGATGAGATTTTCAGACAACTTGATTCTTTTGCTTGTATCAGTTGGGTAAAAATGTTCATTGGGAAGAAAACCCAAAACATTATGAATTTGAAAAAGGAAATCTATGTTTGCCTAAGAGGAGATCATAATTTTGAAACATCTGAAAGAGGGTCATACAAGGTATCCTCTCCCCATTCTTCAGTAGCTTAGTGGCTAGGCTACTCACTAAGGATAACTGGGTGTATCTACGTGAGACACTTAATGTGCAGTACCTTAATAACTGCAGAGTAGTGTGCTGGGAACCACCCCCCCCCCTCTGCTAATCCACTACTAAACAGTAGTATTAGGCTATTGTTCAGTAAGTGTCAAAAAGACAAAAAAAAAATAAAAAGAAAGAAAGAAAAGGATCACCGGTGTTATTGCAGAGTAACTGTAGTTACTATGCATTAGGCCTGTGTGAAGCAGCTAGTATCTGCATTTGGACTATTCAGGGGACAGTGATTCAATTCAGTGATTTGAATCACTCTCCTGAATTGATTCAGCCAAATCTGATTTGGAGTTTTCGCCACCACCGAATCAGCCAAATCTCCAAATCAAACCGGCCCCTCCCCTGCCCACTCTCCAGGCCCTGCCAGTGGCTGCCCCGCCTGGCCCCAGTGTCCCAGGACTTTAAAAGAAAGAAAGAAAGAAAATGCCCCACAGTCACTGACTTTTGCCAGGTGGGAAGGGGGCAATCCCCGTTGCCCCCCACTGCCCCACGCTGCATGGGCAGGGCTCTACCACAAACCCCCAGAGGCCCTGATGGTCACTGCAGCAGCCAGGGAGTGCGGGGCAGCCATTGAAGGATCTGAGAGAGTGGACAGAAGCACTCCGGGGGGCTGGGGGAGCAGGAAGGGGATGGGGCCTGGTGGGAGTCCCCCCATACCCCCTTCCCCCCTTCTTCCAACTCCCCTCCCCACTTACCACCACGGAGTCTGGGTCCAGCTCCCTGCCCGAATCTCCTCCAAATCTTTTCCAGATCTATTCAGAGGTTTTGGACCTTTTTGATGGTTGCCTGATTCAATTAGGATTCAGAGATTTGGCCACCAAATTGGGCCAAATCTCCTTGTAAATCAAAACAGGAACTGAAGCTTAGCACAGCCCTACTGTGCATGTAGTTACTACTTCCTTAAGCAAGTATTAAACTAAATGTACAGTAACTACTGCACATTAATACATGTGTAGACGCACCCATTGAGCATTAGGTTCTGCCCAAGTTGTACTCTGGAGTGGTTATTTCTTGGTTTCTTTTACTGAAGCTGTTCCACAACGTATAAAATGCCTAGGTTAAATTGTTCATAGATGTTAGGGTCGGAAGGAACCTCAATAGATCATCGAGTCCAACCCCCTGCATAGGCAGGAAAGAGTTCTGGTTTCAGATTACTCCAGCCAGATGCCTATCTAACCTCCTGTCAAAGACCCCCAGGGTAGGGGAGAGCACCACCTCCCTTGGGAGCCCGTTCCGGACCTTGGCCACTCTAACTGTGAAGAAGTTCTTCCTAATGTCCAGGCTAAATCTGCTCTCTGCTAGCTTATGGCCATTATTTCTTGTAACCCCCAGGGGCGCCTTGGTGAGTAGAGCCTCACCAATTCCCTTCTACACCTCACGATAAATTTATAGGCAGCCACAAGGTCGCCTCTCAACCTTCTCTTGCAGAGGCTGAAAAGGTCCAGGTTCTCTAGTCTCTCCTCGTAGGGCTTGGCCTGCAAGCCCTTAACCATACGAGGGACCCTCTCCATGTTATCCACATCCCTCTGGAAGTGCGGCAGCCAGAACTGCACGCAGTACTCCAACTGCGGTCTGACCAGCGCCCGATAGAGGGGAAGTATCACCTCTTTGGATCTATTCGTCATGCATCCGCTGATGCACGATAAAGTGCCATTAGCTTTTCTGATGGCTTCGTCACACTGCCGACTCAATGGACAACCACACTGTTGGTTGTAGCTAAGTTGGTTTAAGGACATAGGCAGGCAAGGTTCTTTGGGTAAATGTGATATCTTCTATTAGACCAACTAAATAGTTGGAAAATTTGTTCTTTTTAAGCTTTTGGCACAAACATCCTTCTTCAGGCATAAGGAGAGTCTGCTGGTGTTTTGTGTGTTCTCCTGGGTAGAATAGAAGCCAAAAATGCAAAATGCATGTCTATGAAAAATACAAATGTGTGACAGTGAGGACCAGAGGGAATGGGACACAATAGGTGTGAGACAGGTCAGTGGGGGGGAGGGGGGGGATGTTGAACTGGTAATAGAATGTAGCTGGTAAAATGCAGACAGATTACTTGGGGATATCAAATGGCAGGCAGCTTATAATGTGCCATAAATCCAATGTCTATATTTAGTCCATGACTTTTGTATCCAGTAGATTTATGAAGTGAAGTTCATAGTCTCGTGTTTTGTAAATTCCCTTTGAGGATTCACACTGAGAGATTGGAGAGAGAGTCACTGTTTTGTGAGAAAAATGTGCACACAAATCTAATTGAATATTTTTGATGTTGATAGATATTCGGTGTGCATTCATTTTTGTACACAGTTGTTGTTTGGTTTCTCATAGATATTTTTCATCAGGGCATTTGGTGCACTGGGTGAGATATATTACATTTCTAGAGGTGCAGTTGTAAGATTCAGGAATGATGATGGTTCTGCTGCGGGGTGTGGTTATTGTGGGAGTGTTGAAGATGTGTTGGCAGGTTTAAGACTTCTTGTCCCAGTATGATCTGGATCCATTTGGTGTGTTTTGGCCATAGGAAGCTTGCTTCTGGTGATGAGGTTGGTGAGGTATGGTGCTTGTTTAAAAGCTAGGAAGGGTGGTTCTATAAAAATCTCTTTAAGAACTGGGTCTTCTTCTAGTATGGTTTGCAATTGTCTGAGGATTCTCCATATAGGTTCCAGGGAAGGAATGGCATGTCATAACTAATGGTGTGCAATTCTTGAGGATTTTATCTTTATACTGCAGCAATTCTTCATGAAATATCCAGGTGGATCCTTCAAAAGTAAAATCTCTCTCTCTGGAGGAGTGTCCTTGTCAGGTGAAAGCCCTTTTGAAATTTAAGTGGTGATGTTTGCAGGTATTCTCCTCAGTACATATTTGGTGGTATCGGAGGGCTTGGCTGTATATTACAGCTTTCTTGGTGTTTTTAGGATGATTGCTAGTTCTGTGTAGATGTGTATATTTGTCCATAGGCTTCTTGTATATGGTAGTATAGCCATTCTGGATACTGATCATAGTGTCTAGGAGTGTATTGCCTAAAACATCTTGTCACCCAAAGACTGAATCTTGTCCAAGACACAAAAGTCTTTCTATGAATACTTAAGAACACAGACCACCTTCCCAGCAATACCTCCTAGCCACCATGGATGTCACCAGCTTATATACCAACATCCCATACCCAGATGGCATCCAAGCCTGTCTTACATACCTACAAGAGCAAGATTACAACTCACAGTACAAACCTAAAGATATTTCTGAATGTATACACTTCATCCTCACACACAACTTCATTTTCAATAACCAACACTTCCTCTAGAACATGGGCACAGCTATGGGCACCAAAATGACCCCACAATATGCCAACCTTTTTTATGAGCCACCTGGAAGAATTCTTCAAGAACTGCACCACCAAATCCATGCTATACCCAAGATATATAGATGACATCTTCATCATTTGGACCCCAAACCTTCAGTCTCTTATTGATTTCCATCACAAATTCAATAGTCATTACCCCTCCATCAAGTATCTCTTGAATACTCCAGTACCAACATTTCCATTTTAGACACTAGGATTGATATCAATTCTCCCCACAACTACCTGTCTAACACCTATTGTGTCCCATTCCCTCTGGTCCTCACTGCCATGCACTTGTATTTTCACAGACCTACATTTTGGCTTCTATTCTACCCAGGAGAGCACACAAAACACCAGCAGACTTTTCATATGCCTGAAGAAGGATGTTTGTGCCCAAAAACTTGCAAAGAACATTTTTTCCCAATTATTTTGTTGGTCTAATAAAAGATCTTTACCCAAAGAACCTTGTCTGCCTAGATTAAATTTATGAATATTCTTTGTAACAGAGGTCTCCCAAATGTGGCTGGGATATTCACTTGGGGAATGGAAGCCTATATTGAGGTTTCTACTCTAAATTCACCATGGTTAGGGATATATAACTGGCTCTCTCATATGATAGTTGAGCATTCTATCTCCTAAGCAGTTGGGTGGAAGGGGCTTTCCACTTCCTGACTGTATTTTGTTCTGGCTTTTGCATGCCTATCCTGCCAGGGCTTAGGCACTGAACAACCGAGTCCTGTCAGGAGTTAAGCTATTTTACAAATAGCCAACAGTGAGAATTCAGGGGCTTAGGGATTTTGGATACTTCTAATATTAAGTTACAGCTAAGTGTGTGGCTTAAGAATCTCAAAGCCACCTAAATGCTGGGTCTAACTGGCAACTTAAAAGCCCTTGGGAAATGTAGCCCATAACAACCAGCAAAGCATATAGAAGCTTTTCAAGAGACATCACATAAAGAATTCCCTGTAGTTCCCCCTAGTCAATAAGACACTTAAAAAACCTAATAGTAAAATACTAATCCCTGTGCATGTATAGATATACATTTTAGAATTCCAAGTGACATAACACTTATACATATACAATGATATTTTTCGCAGGTGAATGAAACTGAATGTAGAAATCTTGCATGAATTAAAATGTAGGATTTGGATTCAGTAGCCCTTGATACTGTCCAACTGAATTGCAAAGGGCAGCCTTTCCTTTCATTAGTCACATAGGTAAAGCATTGATTCAACTAAGGCCAAGTCTAAGAAAATTTGCTGCTAACTTTGGTAGGAGCAAGAGCAGATTCCAAGATGGAGCATTATTAGGTTGACTATATGGCATTGATATGGATTATTTTATAGGGTTCTATTACATGTTCAAATTAATGCTGAACAGAAACCAGCTGTAGAGTTGTTACACATTTTCATATTTTCAACCACTTTATAGCTGGTTGGCTCTTTTTATAGCAGGATAGTCCTTTTTATCCCGTGATAATTACTTTTCACATATGGCTGGTATAAATTTATTGCATGATTCACTAGTTAATGTGTGTAATACGTAGCAAGGGCCTTAATGTCTTTTTAGGAGAATGCAAAGGAGTCTACTCTTAAATAAATGCTTAATGATACTAATGGCTGCTTGTGGATGTGGGAACCCCCCCCAAAAAACCCAACAACAAAACAAAAAACCCACAGCAATTTGTTTTTAACTTGGCACACTCCCGTGCTGAGCCCAGCACATACCCAGAAGAGGAAACATCTTAATTATAGCTGGCTTTCCCAATGTCTGTAGAGACCAGGCACTTTAATGGGGCTTTTATCTAATAGCTGACTGAATCAACTTTAGATAAAAGTGCTACAAAGCCCCTCTGAAAAGCCTGATATATACAGACACTGCAGAGCTGGGTCAAAGTAATGAGAAACACACTGCTGCTTCTGGTAGAGCATGGTTTTCTTCCCTCCCCTCTCCCCTGCCCCATATCTATCAGTATCTAATGATACAGTTTTGCAGTAGGCTACATGCTTTAAAGTCCAGCATAGCAGGCTGCATATTCTAGGCTGTGGCAGGCTGCTTGTACTAGAGGCTACAGTTCAGCTGCAAGCAGTCAGAAAGAGATTGCAGGCTGCCTAGGAGGAATGGGCTAGCTGATATAGGAAATTAGCTGGCCAAATTAAGTTAAAAGCTCCCAGGGAGGGTAGGTGAAGGGGAACTGAAAGAGAGAGAGAGCTACCAGGTTAGTGTCTATACCAATGGGCTAAGGCACACTTTCAGGGCCTGAGAAAGGACCCTAGTAGAGCAAGGAGAGAGGGAAAACTTGGAGAAAGAGGTTAAAAGCAGGAGACAGTCAGAGAACCCTCTCAGGGTCTGGGAAAAGGCCCCAGCAGACAGAATGAGGGTATAAGCATGAAGTAACCATTTATGTATGTATGTGTGTACTGACTTGTGATTTATGTTTATACTGTTGACTGAGGGGCAAGTGTGCTCAGAAAATAGAGAACTGTGCTGACCTTGTAAAAACCGTGTGAGCTGAGCAGTCCCTAACCTCCTACAAGTTCTTTTTAGAAATGGTTTTGTCTCTGTGTCTAGGAACATTGTAAGGTGTACAGTAGTTGCAACTGTCAGTGCTGCCCTCTCACATGATTTTTATTGCAAGTTTCATGACATGGGCTGGGTTTCTTAAATGTTTGACCACAGGAAATACTCCATACAGGAATTTCAAGTTCTATTGAAAATATTTTCCAGTTTTCATGATTATGAAGGAAAACTTGAAGATTTGGCCTGAGCAGATCCCCTGGATTCAAAAACCAGAAACCTGCAAAACATTCTGTTCTAGCTTTTAGGCCTCTCTATAATTTATTCCACCCAACTTGAGAGCTGGGAAAACCATTAATGTATCTCCTTTTGTAGCATGCCTTCACCTTAGTATTATGACTAACTCACAAAAAGCAGTGAGGAAGAGGACAGTCCATTCCTCTTTTGCTTTAAAGGCTTAGAGACCAAGGGAAGATGGAATATAATCTCACACAGATATCTCAGTAGCACTCAAATATCTAAAAGGAGGAACAGAATCTGGCCTAAAGTACAAGATTTACCTGAATACAAAATGACTTGGAATGTAAAGTGAACCCCTGATAAAAGAAGTGTGTTATAATTTACCATGTATAGAATCTAACTTGTGGAAGATGGTCTTAAATCCCCCTGCCCCATCCCATGCCCCTGCTGCTGTAGTGGGGAAAGCTTCACTGGTAGGAGCAAGAGGCCAGACCCCTTCCCTAGGTCCCGTGCCCCTTCCTCTTTCTGCTTGCCCCCCCACTTCCTGTCTCCCATATCACATACCCATTGCCTGCTCCCCCTGCTGCCTGCCTCCCTTCCATTTACTCCTTTCCACATGCCCTTCCATGCCCATGTCCCACCCCTCCACCTCATGCCTATGCCTGTCCTAGTATCCCCATTTTGGCCCACACCCCTTGCCCTCCTCTGACTGTGCCCAATCCTTGCCACCTAACCCCCAACTGCTTACTTTCTGCTTCAGCTCTGCTCCTCTTGGGCAGTCAGCAATAGCAGCAGCCCAGCTCCAGTCCCAGATGCAGTGGTCACTCCTGGCCAGGCGTGGCTGATGCTGGGGGTGCTAGAGCCAGACCAGAAAGTAAGAGAGAGAGGGAGGAGGCTGCTGGTGGGACAGGCTGCATGGTCTCCCCTATATCACCCCCAAACTATACCCTTCCACCAGTGGTCTTCCAGTACTTGCTTGGCTGCAATCCCCCTCCCCTACCACACAAACTGTCCTGGTCTAGGACAGGCAGTGGTTCACCTAAAGCCCTGAGCCTGGGACCAAAGCTGGAGCTGAGCCTCTGCATACCCCAGGCCAGTATTTAAATCCAAGACAAGGCTCTTCCCTCCACCCCGCCCCCCACGATGACTGGGGGAAGAAGAAAACCATTGTCTTCAATTAAAGTAAATACAGTATATAAAATATTTTAAAATATGAATTTTTTTAATAATATCATGATTTTGGAAGCCTTAAACATTTTAAAATTCTTTGGGTTGGCAATACTGGAAGCATGGTATCAAAGCATGTTTAATTAACAGAAAACTTCTGAGGTGGTTCAATTAAACCTGAACAGATTCCCATTTAAGGGAGTGGAAATATTCCCATTGATTTTAATAGGAGTTAGATCACACCTACGTAATTATGTTGTCCCTGTACAGCTATCATAATTTAACTCCTCAATATGATATCCTGCCACATCTTCTGCTGCTGTGATCTCAAACTTTCTCCTCAAATTCAGATAAGCTGTCATTAACTGTAACATACCAGGGTGCACACTGAAAAATATATCCAGCTTAACAGTGTTCAGAATGTCACAGCATTTTCCCCAGTTGTACTGTAGTTGTGAGTCCTCTATAGTGGTAACAAAATATTTGCTGACACAGCTTATGGAGATACTGTAGGCACTTTAACTGTGAAGTTCTTTTGGCTCCAACATTTGGTGAGCCTCAGTATAAAATCTCTGACTTACTACAAAGTTGTACATCTCCCAAATGCACAGGCATCTAGGCTCTCTGGTGCAGTTTTACTAGCTTCTCTCTGAATAGCCACTCTTGCTGGGACCTAGGCAGACAGCAGGGAAAGACCATAGGCAGCTTTCCTAAGAAGAGGACAGCATGGTGATTCTCTTGCTGAACCACTAGTGCTCAGCCTATAACTGTGTCTTCTAAAAACAAAAGTGAAAAAAATGGACTAGCAATGGACAGCAATTATTCAGGATAACCAATCTAATACAAAGGCAAGATGACAAAGTGGACTGAAAATGAGCAAACAGTCAGTTGAAATGATTCACCCTGACACTGATATACTGAGTAGTTGACAGGTAAGTTGCATTACTACAGTAACAGAATTCAGGAGATGAGCCAAAGCTATTGAGTTCAAAGGGCTCTGTAACAGATTGCCAGTGCATATGAGAATGAGCAAGTATAGAAAATGGAGAAAGTCTAGGAGCTTGCACAGCTGGATATCAACAACCTTGAAACAACTCTTTAATGAGTTTGGAAGGCATACGGCTGCATTCTTTGGTTCACCAATTCACTTGTGTAGCACAGGGTGTATCTTGTACTATTTAGTGACTCCTCTTTGTGCAATCCCCCATGCAACAGAAATCTAACCGGTGTAAGACCCAGGTACTCTAAACCTTGTACTTCACCAAAGCTATAATCACCTGCAATTGGTGAGAGAAGGCATATTAGGAGTGGGAGACAGGAGGTAGGTGGTGTGATGGGAGGAGGCATATTTTCTTTCAGCAGTCTAAGTTTAAAACTACCTACCTTATCTATTCCCAACTTTAACCCATAAGTTTCAGGTTTTGAAAGTCAGGAAACCAGATGCAGAAGTAGTGGGAGTAGTTATGAATTCTACACAAATGGAACGGAGAATTGACCCCCACAATGTTGAAACTATAAAGTTTCAATAGAACAATTTTAAGCCAGCAAACTATTTAACCTTCAAACAAATGTACAAAAGCCATCAAGATTCAAGCCATGACAGTCGGTTTGTAGGGCTTAACAATTTCTCTTCTGTGTTACCCCATACCCTAAGTGCATATTAAAAGTGTTTTCATTAATGTAAATAAAAATTCTTAGGTTGCATCTTCCTGACAAACACAATCATGGTGAACTTTTAACCAATGTGTGTTAAGAATTAAGAGGATTGTAAAATTGTATGGATTTACACTTTGCCCTATATGATTTCCTTACTGAATATCATCTCCATGACTGCTAAAGAAATGGTCTTACAAAAAGGTTTTATTTTGGGACTGGGTTCCTTTTAATTTGAAGAAAACAAAAATTTGTTTAAAAAAAAAAAAAGGCAAAATAAAATATTTCTGTGAAGTATTTCCTTCTGAGAATAGTAAAGTTCCAGAAGTAAACTTAAGGAAAAACAAAATGAAAAATATTTTGGTTTAATTATGTTTTTCAAAAAATGAACTATATACAGAACCCTACATTGCCACCTGCTGGGCCTTGTTAGCAGACTGGTTGAATCATCTCACTATGGCTCCCAAGACCTGAGTTCAGCATTGGTTTGAACTTGTGCCAAAGTCTGCTCTTCCCCCACCACTCAACCTGCATGCCCATACACCCAGAAGAATCAAAGATGGTTATGCTGTTATCTACAATGCTTTCATGTGTGCCATTCGCTGTAGAAACTAGTGTGCCTTTAAATATTAGCCAAATGAGCCATTAGACTGGGACAGACCTTTGACTCTTTCATCTCAAAGTCATGTGCAGTCCCATGTAAAATGCTATCTATGCCCATGAAAAGGAGACCAGGATGAATCCCATGGAACTGTATTCTACTCCACCACAATATTGATCAGTGTTACAGATATGGGTGTGTGTGTGTGTGTGTGTGTGTGTGTGTGTGTGTGTGTGTAGCTATTCACTAGAATTTCGTACACTGACACAAAAACCCTTATAAGCTTGCTTGCAAAAGCTTTTGGATTTATATACATTCTCCGCTTGGTCTTGCAGTGAACAATGAGCATGAAATGCTTCTGTAAATCATGCCACCAAGCTGCCTGAGGAATTCAAACCACTCCAAAGCACAGGAACCAAGGGAGCTATTACTGTGCTACTGAACCCATGACTTAACATTCAGAATGAGATCAGTATGTCAGGACAATCCCACTTTGGAATGCAATTTTCTCACTTTGTATGTATGTGTGAAAGCAAAAGGGAGACTTACAAACTGAGAATGAGGAGAACGTTGGAAGGAGAGGAAGCTCATATTTAAAAAAAAATAAAGGCAAAGAAAACAAAAAAAGCACAGACTTTACTCCTTATGTCTGTCACTAATGAGATGGCTTGTTCTAAAATTTAAGGAGCCCTGGAAGAGTCAACAAGTTATTGCAGAATTAAGTATACACTGGATGTGTAAAGAGATGCCTACAACTTTTCAGCAAATAAGAGGATTTTTCCCCCAAGATTGGCAGACTTGTACTTTTGCTTAACAAGCAAAAGAGGCATCTCTTTTTCTGAAAAAGTTATTTTCTTCCATTGCATAACACTCAATAATGACAAGAGTTAAACTGTGCCCTCAGTCACCCATGTTGGTTGGTGAGTTTGGCTCTGTTAGCTCCCGTTAACGCTGTTTCATGCACACTGCATTCATTAAACTAGTAGGACTATTTGGGTATTCTCTTATGCTTGGTGAGCTCCGTAGCTCATTTTAAGTGTTCAACAGAGACATTTTTAAGGTGGAGGTTCTCCACATGAGGAAAATTTTATGCCAATCCCTGTTTTTTGGATGGTTCAAACTGCTCATATCCATGTTGTGCTCAGAAGTGTTGAACGTGCAAGATGAAGTGCACAACATCACATTTCTCTCTGTATAACCTCTGTATTGTTTTCTGAGTCATGGTGAGTGACATGGAATGTATGTTACTACACAGCACAGGTTCTAAGGTCTACCAGAAAGAAAAAAGTATGAAGCTCTGAGTAAATGTGTTCATCTTTAAAACAGTAGATTTTCAACACTGGAGGAAAAGAAGGCAGAAGTTTTAGTTAAATTTATTTTTTCCAGGTAGATCTAGATTAGCCTTCTAATTTTAATTTTGATAGAAAAATATTATGCAACTAATTTTACTGGAAGTCATTTTGGTACCATCCATATTTAGGTATGATATTACTTTGCAGTAATGTTGATAGCATATTTGCTTAGGACCATATTGCCTGAAATATGTTTGCTGAAAACCAAATGTAAAATTAGAACTGAAGAAAAATAAAACAACCTGAAAACTTCAATCTAGTGGGAAATTAAAGGATGTGGGTTTCATCTTGAATTGAGATGAAAAGTCAAAATCTTAGATTTTTTCAGAAAGCAAAACATTTTTTTATCTTGATACGATCAAAACATTTAATTCAAATAAGATTAAAATATTTCTTGTTGATTTTATCTAAATATTTAAATTTTAAATAGTAATCAAAATGAAATGATAAAACTATAATAAAACATACAAGTAATCTCCCATGAAAATTTCAAGGAAATTGATGCATTCCTGTAATGTATATTACATTGAATTAGTATTTTCCAACAGGATATTGTTCCACTGGAGACTTTCCAACAAGCTCTATATAAAAATACAATAGATATGAGTATTCCCATTTATTTTGCTAATGTTTAATGTAATTTTATCAAAATATCTAAAAGCTTGCCTTTTCCAATAACTGGATCTGTTATGAAAGAGTCTGTGACATTAACAATGTACAAGATGCATAAACAGTTTCACCTCATGCTCAAGCCTGCTTTTTTAATTGCAAGAGTAAACCTTTCCCACTTTTTCTTCTATAGAGCCTTATATAAACAATGTGGAAGGCTGTTTCAGTCTAGAAGCGGGGAAAAGGGTAGGTAGCTAATCTTGTGTAATTTACAAGACCAATCACTGTTAAACAGTCAATGCATAAATCAAATAGGAAGATAGTCTTCATGTTTGTCATCAGCACACACCTCTGGTAATTTGCTGGTATCACTAGATTCCACATAAAGAGGATATTATCTAGACAGCAAATTGCACTCCAACATCCTGCATATACTTCACTTAGTGTGCTACAGAATGTCAGCTGTCATGTACATTTATACTTATTTGGATTCTATTGACTACTTAACACTGCTAAGGTGGGCTACAGACTTGTTCTCATACTTCTTGGAGCTTTTATGATGAGAAATAAAAAGACAAGATATATTCAAAAGTTTGTCTCTTCTCTCCTCCTCTTTAATCCTTTAGCACATACTTGTATCATTTAAAGTACTATTCTTTTCCTCTTCCTCTGTGCTATTTTATTAAAGTTTAAAACTACCCAAGTTGACAGGTTCTTTCCAAAAATTCACTGCTGGTAATCAATCTGATAGGCAGTGACTTGTGATTGTAGATGGCAGTGGCATGTGAAAGTGGTGGCAGCTTTGGAGGTTTTAGATGTTGATTGAAATCTGCATCTACAAGATGCAGATTTCCAGCAACTGAGGCAGAAGGTCAAGATATACAGCATTCTACTTATTATTGGAGCTGGTGAAAGCAAGATTTCCGGATGATAGGAAATATCCTTCTCCCTGCCCTCCGCACTTTCCCTCCTCCACCCTCTTCCATTTTAATTTCTCTATGAACTGGACTCCACAACTGTTTAGTGAACCCGATTTTCTAGACAGTTTCACAAGTACTTAGCACTAGGGAATTGACAAGACTGTCACTTTCATTGAGACACTGCAAGGGGTTCTTAAGGCTTCTGGTTCAGTGGTGGAACAAGCAGTGGAGTGTTGTTGTGCTCAGGACTCGTATCTTCCAGCCTCCTGGCATGAGGGGCATTTATCAATGTGCTCTGGAAGACTGGGGAAGAGGGGTGCTTCAATTAGCAAGCATGCAACTTAAAAGCACCTGAGCGTCACCTGCATCAGCATCCCTGCACTGAAAAATGGCAGCAGAGTGCTTTGAGTTAAAGCTCATTGAACTAGTTTTAATTTAAAACACTGCCACCATTTTTCAGTGTGGGATGCTGATACACATGATACTGGAGGCTGCTGGAGCACATTAATTTCCGTGCTCCAGCAGACTCAATTAATCAAGTCTGCTCTGACACGCTGGATTTACAGCATGTCGGAGCAGCCTCGCTACACATCTATAGGAGCCCTAGGAATCTGGTGAAGCATCCATCGGACCCTTTCCTTGGGATCTGTTGAGCCTTTGCAGAACCCAAAATGCTTCTAACAAAAGATTTCGGAGTCTGTGAACTAGCATCACCAGCCAGCTCCATTCAGCATCCATTTGCCACTTGATAGCACCCAAGGTACTTTTAGCTTTTTTTGTCCTTCACAGCTTTTAATAAAAGCAGACAAGTGCATTTCAAGGAACTGTATGGTTCATTTGAACTGTGTTAGGACCAACAAATATCTTTTTGAGCTTCCCACTTCTAAGGATTGCCCAGAGGCTGTTCTGCCCTCAAGTAATTTATAGCAGCTACATATTATTCTAAATCTATAGTTAGCTGTCAGTGTCCACAAAAAGGTATTCTGGCATCAGGGGATAACCAGGTTATAGATGTGCTTTGTTCACTCCTTTTCTCTTGGCCATTCTCCCTATGCCAGAGGCTGTGATGGGTATGGCACAGCCATTATTTCCCCTCTGTCACATGGGAGGTTTCTTAGTAGTCAGCTATTCCAGCTTTACAGCTCTACACCATTTTGTCAAGGCAAAGGGATTGTGGCCTACGCCAAACACTTAGGCCTATTATTTTTTAAACTGTAAGACAAGTTCTCTCTTCATATATTTTCATACAGAACTTTATAAATACGTACTATTGAAATAGGCAATTTTGAGACTTCAGTTAATTTTGTATGACATATAATAGTGGTTACCATTAAGAAGTCAACATCGAGCACAGATGTAATGCTCTGTGGTACTTGCCATACCACCATTTGTTCCTGTATCCTGTATTCAATCCAAAAAGATAAAGACAAAAACTTACATACTGTAGGCTGCTTACAGTTAGTAAATGCCAATTTTGTAATGGGAACCACAATCATTTCCAACCCATACACCAATGTGTAGCTTTTAAAGCTACTACTAGTTATTATGTCTTACTTCTAAGCAAAGTTATTGTTTAGAAGTTTCCTCCAGAGAGTTGATACTGTTGGAATTTGATAACTTGAAGTGGCACAAAAGAACAGAGGCTACAAGAATGTCTACCTTCCCTATCAAAAATACAGTTAATGCATCAATTCATACTATAACTTATATCTAATGGCCTGGGGAATCCAGTGTTACAGCCTTCTTCAGTGTGTAACAGAACAGCTTAGTGTTTATGTGACCGTTCTTAGAAATCAGCTTTTCTTGTAATTTTCACTTGGTTGTGGCACATATAGAAACAAATTTTACACTGGTAAAGTTTAGATTATTACTGATGTAACTTAAAGAATATATGTATTTTCCAAATGGAGTTTCTTCCATTGCCTGATGCAGCCATGTCAGATAAATCATTTCCCTTAATCAGCTGTATTTCTACAAGCATTCCCAACTCATTCTTATAGAGGTATCATGCAAAACAAAACACACATGCAAAGTCTGAAACAGTATATGCGTTGATGCCCCCTCTGAAAAACTAATTTGAGAATAATTGCATAATGGAACATTTTTTTTAAAAGTCAGGAAATATCAAAAGTTAAAAGAAGTACTCTGATCCTTATCTCTGCCCTCTTATGCTTTTCAAAATAGTCTTTGACTTTATAATCCCATGCAGCAGTTCCTGCATGCTAGTTATGCTACATATTCTCTATACACAAAATCTAAGGTTACCATAAAGATTTAAAAAAATGCATAATCAACGTAAAATGCAAAAACTTAGTTTTGCTGGAGTGTTTTTATTCCTTTAAATAATTGCAATCTTTTTATATCATCATAAACTGTCATGAAGTATCATACAATCACATAAAATTAGGGTTGGAAGGGACCTCAGAAGACCATGTAGTCTAGTCCAACCCCTGCTCAAAACAGGACCATCCCCAGCTATATCATCCCAGCCAAGGTTTTGTCTAGCCGAGTTGTAAAAACCTCCAAGAATCCAGATTCCACAGCCTTTCTGGGTAACCTATTCCAGTGCTTTACTAGCCTCCTGGTGAGAGAGTTTTTCCTAATATCTAAGCTAAACTCCTCTTGCTGCAACTTAAGACCATTGTTCTGTCATCTGCCACCACTGAAAAGCATCTAGCTCCATCCTCTTTCGACCCACCCTTCAGGAAGCTGAAGACTACTATTAAATCCTTCCTCAGCCTTCTCTTCTGCAGACTAAATAAACCCAGTTCCCTCAGCCTCTCCTCATATGTAATGTGTCCCAACCCCCTCACCATTTTCATTTCCCTCTGCTGGACTCTGTCCAATCTGTCTACATCCCTTGTGTATGGGGGGCCCAAAACTGGACACAGTACTCCAGATGTGACCTCACCAGTGCAAAGAGAGGTGAAGAATCACTTCCATTGATTTGCTGGGAATACTTCTACTAATGCAGCACAGTATGCCAATAGCCTTATTCACAACAGGGACACACTCTTAGCTCCTATTCATCTTATTGTTCACTGTAACCCCCATGTCCTTTACTGCTGCTCAGCCACTTTGTCCCCAGCCTGTACCGGTGCATGGGATTGCTCCTTCCTGGGTGCAGGACTTTGCACTAGTACCTCATGAGTCTTGTTTTGATTCAATCCTTCAATTTGTGGAGGTCTCTCTGAATCCTAAATCTACCCTCCAGAGTATCTACTATTCTCCGCAGCTTGGTGTCAATTCCAAAGTTGCTGAGGGTGCACTCCATCCCATCTTCCAGGTCATTGATGAAGACATTGAACAAAACCAGTCCCAGGACCAACCCCCTGGAGCACTCCATCTGATACTGCCTGCCAGCTAGACATCGAGTCATTGATTATCAGGAATCCTGGTTTTCCCTGATAAAAAGTAAATAAATAAATAAAAAATCACAAGTTTTCTGATAAAACCTCCAAAATCTGTTATTAAAATTAAATGTCCCCCACAACCCCTCCTCCCCCTGGCCCTTCTGGTGCCCATCAGGACCCCCCTTGCCCTGCCCCCACCCAGCCCTCCCAGCCCTGCTCCTGCCCCTCACTCCCCCCACAATAGTGCCCGAGCCCTACTGGTGCTCCTCATTCCCCCCACAGCTTCCCCCCAGCCCTGCTCATGCATCTCACTACTCCCCCCACAACCTTGCTGGTGCCCCTCCCCCACCCACAGCCTCTGCTCCCCTAGGCCTGCTAGAAGGGGACTCCAGCTGGCAGGACTATGGACCCAGGTCCGCAGCCAGTTTGGCTCCCCACCACTGTGTGCACTCCTGGAGGCAGGGGGGGAACCTGCATCCCCAGATCTGTGTGTGGGGTAGGCTGCAGGCTTGAGTTCTCACCCTGCTTCCATCTCATGGGGCCTCTGCAGCCCTGCAGGTGTGACCTGGTGCAGCTGGGAACAGTGGACCCACACAGGGGACCTCCTTGCCCCCGGCTACCCTGGTGAAGCACCTCCTGCACCTGCCACTGCTTTGAGGGGCGCAGCCCCGCACCACTTCCCTCAGTGCAACCCCACATGCAGGAGGCCGGTCACCAGGGCAGCATGTGGTGAGCACCAGCGAGATCCCTGCACAGCTCCTCTGTCCCCAGTTGAGCTGGATTGTGGAGGAGGGAAGCAGGGCAGCAGGGAACATCAGTGAGTAGCCACGGGCCCACTGTTCCCTGCTACCCTGCTTCCCTCCCCCACCCCCATCATGGTTGAGGACAGAGGAATCATGAAGGGATCTCACCACTACTCACCCCACACTGCCCAGTGATGCACAGGGCTGCACCCCTCAAAGCAGCTGCAGGCACACAAGGCGCATCACCAGGGCAGCGTGGGGGTAAAGAGATCCCTGCATGGCCCTGCTGTTCCCAGCTACACTAGGTCATGCCTGCAGGGCTGTAGAGGCTCCATGGGAGGGAAGCAGGGTGAGAGCTAGAGCCCAGCCTGCCCCATGCACAGATATGGGGGTGTGGGTCCCCTCTTCCCCCTGAGAGTGAAAGACATCGAGTGCCCAGCTGACTGCATGTGGACCATGAGCAGCACTATTGGCCCAACCAGGCTCAGCACCTCCATGTGCAGCTTTCCTTAAGGGCTGATAGCACTGCTCTGGTTCCATGTGCCACCAGGCAGCTGCTCCATATCTTCCCCTGACACCTCCCTACAGGAGTGCCTGCCCGGCCAGCAGCACGTGGAACCAGAGCTGTGCCATCGGCTCTTAAGGGAAGCCGCAAATGGAGGTGCCAAGCCCATTTGGGCTGATGGCGCTGCTCGCGATCTGGGTGCTGCTGACCAGGCAGACACTCCATATCTTTCACCAACACCTCCCTGCTCCTTCAGCCCCCAGCCAGCTTCCCCCCACAGCCAGCTCAGGCCCCAGCTCGCTCAGCCCCCAGCCAGCCTCCCCCCCCAGCCTTGCCTTGCAAACCCCCAGCCCCCTGCAAGCCCCATTTTCCTTCTGGAACCTGTAAAGTTAAGTAAGTGAGCCTAAAGTAAGCCTTGGGACTGACTAAAAGCCTCAGGCCCTACCCTTCCCTCTCTGGGCAGGTTTGGGGGTTTCCTACCCTTTTTCCTGCCCTCTTGCAGGCTGGAACTCTGCCAGCCTGCAGAGCTCTTCATCAAAGTGGGAAATCTGCCACTTTCTTTGCTAAAAAAAGGTAAAATCCATGTTTTCTCTGATAAAAACTGTAAACCCATGGTTTTCTGTTTTTTCCATGTGGAAACAGAAATCCCAGATCCCTGTCAATTACCACCCTTTGAGCCTGAAGATCCAGCCAGTCTTCTAACCACCTTGTAGTCCATTTATCCAGCCTGTACTTCCTTATCTTGCTTGCAAGAATGTTGTGGAAGGCCATATCAAAAGCACTACTAAAGTCAAGGTATATGATGTCCACTTCTCTGCATTTGCAGAGCCAATCATCACATCATAGAAGGCAATCAGAAACTGCTACTGCATTGTATTGTCAACCTATTTCATGGAACTTTGTATATGGCATGATATTTTGCATTATATATAATACTATATTAACAGACAGGTTTATTTAAAAATATATCATAGGCACCATATTTTTAGGCATACATTAAATGATATAATCAAAATGGAGCTTGCAACCATAAGTCTGAATTTTTGACAATGCTTGTTTTTATAAATCGTAAAGATCTATCACAGTCAGATATTTTTGGATTCAATTTTAATGTGCACCCCACATTCTTAGGGTAGGTACAGACATTCAAAAAGCCTGAGGTGGAATCAATCTAAGCTTTGGGAATTTGTCAGCTGCAGGCAGCTAAAAGATAGAGGCATGCTCACCCTGAAGTGTGGTTGGGCTTTGGTTCCATGGGGCTGCTACTGCTTGCAGTCGTATGGGCATCCCTGGGCTTTGTCTGGAGTGAGGCTCATTGGGGTCTGCCCTAGGCAGAACATAGGCAGGGGATGGGTGAGGAGTGGGGCTTATGAGATTCCAGGGGGAGGTGGTGCCAGTGGTGCATCCCACATTCACAGCCTGGGTCTGCAGGGTTCCATCCAAACCCTGGGATCCATGCACTGAAGCTGCTCTAGGAAGAACTCAGAGGATTTTCCCCCTTCCCCTTTGTGGCTATCACAGAGTTTCTGGCTGAAGTCCCTTCCCCTTCAGCTGTGGGACTCTGATCCCTGGAGAGAATGTGGGAGTAGCCATGCCCTTGAAGATTCAACACCTAGCAGGGGTAGAGGGTCCCTGTTCAACAATGTGCCAGGCTGAGGTGGCCATTGCCCCTCCCCCTCCCCTTCCAAAGATCAGTGCTGCAAACAGTGCAGAGGGGAAGGGTGGGAGGATGGAGTTGGCAGAGACAAAGGCAGATCTGCAGCTGTGCCCAGCTAGGCAAGTCCAGGGGGTAGAACCAAGCTGTAATGCCAGGGTCTGTCAAAAGACCACAGGGAAGGTTCTGGCATATGCACACTCACACATACTCATTGCATTCTCCCTAGATCAGGGCATTGTCTCGGGACTCTCCAGGCAGCTGCCATGTATTGCAGGGAGCTGGAGACCTCTGAGATCCCATGGCA
>NW_005841830.1:285179-312135 GCF_000455745.1 Alligator sinensis
CCTGGGAGCAGCACTAGAGGCTATGGCTATGTTTAGAGGCTATGACTGGTAGGGAGCAGTACTAGCCTGGGCCCAGCCAGGGTTTTGTCTTTGTTCCATTGATTCACTCTCTTCCCAGATGGCACCACCATCGAGGTCAAGAGAGGGGAACTGGTGAGGCTGCTGATGCGATCATGCTGGAAATGGACCTGCCTGAGCTGAGCCAGCTCAATTGATGACACCAAGGTCTAGGGTGAGGTGGGTACGCTAGAAGGGAGAGACAGGATACAGCTGGACCTGGACAGGTTAAAGGAGTGGGCAAATGAGAACAGGATGGGATTCAATACTGACAAATGCAAGGTACTGCACTTGGGCAGTAAGAAGCAGCAGCATGCCTATAGGCTGGGGAACTCCCTTCTTGAAAGCACAATGGCAGAAAGAGATCTTGGAGTCATTACAATTCCAAAATGAATATGGGCTGCCAATGTGAGGACGCGGTCAGTAAGGCTAACTGTGCTTTGTCATGCTTCCACAGATGCAACAGAAGCAGGGTCAAGGAGGTGATCTTCCCCCTCTATGTGACACTGGTCAGGCCACAGTTGGAATACTGTGTCCAGTTCTGGGTGCCGCACTTCAGGAAAGATGTGGCCAGCATCAAGAGGGTCCAGAGGAGGGCTACTCACATGATCCGGGGACAGTAGGGCAGACTCTATGAGGAGAGGCTACGGGACCTGAACCTGTTCGGCCTCCACAAGAAAAGGCTGAGGGGGGATCTAGTGGCCACCTACAAAAACTTACCAGGGGGGACCAGTGGGGAATGGGTGAGACCCTGTTCCCCGAGCACCTTCCAGAGCAACAAGGAATAACAGCCATAAGTTGTTTGAGAGTAGGCTCAGGCTCGACATTAGAAGACACTGTTTCACAGTCAAGGCAGCTAGGATCTGGATCCAACTTCCAAGGGAAGTGGTGCTGGCTCTTACGCTGGGGGGCTTTCAGGGGAGGCTTGAACACCCCCCCCCCCCCAAAAAAAAAAAACCCAACCTGGCAGCAGTCAGAGCTTGAGTGGTAGGAAGGTCTGGGTAGGGGCTTGCCCAGATCCCTGGGCTGTGGTCCCTGTTTCTACACTGGAATCACCTGTGGCTGTCCTCCCCCCATGGAACCGGAGCCCCCCAGATGCAGGGGAAGGGGCTTCAGCCAGGAACTGAAAACTGGCTCGAGGAGGGGAAATTTTCTGAGCCCTTCCTTAAGCTCCAGTGCATGGGTCCTGGGGCTCAGATGGAACTGGGATAGGCCAGGAATGCATGGTGTCCTGTGGCACTGCCTCTTTCCCAGCAGCTTGTGAGCTCCACTCTTCCCCACCCTCTACCTCTGTCCTAATTGTAGTTGATGGCTGGCCAGAGGCACGGGGCTATGAACAGAGGCTTTGCTCACTTGTGTCTGTGACAGGGGAAGGGCTGGCTGGGAGCACAGCCAGAGCTGCCAACAATGGGCCAAGATCTAGTGCACCTCACTGGGAGGTGAGGCTAGCGGGGACTTGTAAAGGAGCCTGGTATGCCAGCATATGGTGACATAATTTGATTTGGTCGGGGATCTAGTACAGATGTGTGTTGCAAGGAAATAACCTAATTTGCAGAAGTTTGAGTGTACATCAATCCAAGACTATCTTAGACTTGGTTCTGCCATATTCAGTCCATTCTACATGCCCCAACCTTCTGTATGTTTATGGGTTTAGTTCAATTTCTGAGCACTTAGCCTGGATTATGTGTAATGTCTATACCTACCCTTAAAGGGAGTAACTAATTCTAATTGTCACATTCCAGCTATTGAACACAAACATTCTCACATGGTTATGCTGTCTAGTCATAGGAATGATTGGTTAGGGGGAAAAAAAAAATAATTTATTATATTACCTATCTCTTGCAAGCTACAATGTTGTTTTCTAATATAATATACAAGGCTTCACATTTTCAAGCAATTATTAAATATGTTAACAGATACATATTGGCTCTATTTCCCCACTTCCCCTCCTGAGGAAGAATTTAGATGAGTCTGTTTTCTAAATCATCCAGAATTTCTTTGGGGAAGGAACATGGGCAGGTGAGGGTTCATTTAGTAAAGTACTTGTCCCTTAATGCCTCTTCTGCATCCTAGAAATGAACACTTCTTTACCTTAGAGTCTAAGACAATATTATGAAAACAGGCCATTCAAGAATTTTAAACAATTACAGGAAACTGCACATGAATATCTAAGGTTACAGAAGATGTGATAGACGTTTATTAGAAGCAGCCTGTGGGTATTTGAGTGAAACCTGATGGCTCATAATGACTGAACCACGTGATGGGAGAGCTCACTGGCATTCACTTCTAGTGCAACACTAAGGCAGCTTAATTTATTATGTTGTGGAGGTAACACATGCAAAACAGCTATGGTACGCTTCATTGTAGCAGCTTCATTGTACACTACTGAGGTGGGATAGACATACGTGTGCTCTAGCACCCCTGGCTTCTGACCTGAGCCATTGAAGGCATGTGGCTGCATCTGCAGAATCAAAATAAATGTCTGTTCACTTGCTTATCGATTCAATCTATGCAGCTTAGACTCGGCCTCTGGCTTTTGATGATATGTATTTTCATGTGAACACCTTAAAAAGGAGCAATGAAATTAAGACATGCAACAGCCTCATTAACAATGTGTCTGGATCATTGCAGGGTACAAGAGCCTCAACCCTAAGGATGCCAGCTCTTTCCATCTCACATTCTGTGGCAGAGTACTGTGTACCAGTCTTGAATCTGTCATCACACACCAAACTCGATGTGCAGTTACATTCAATAATGTGCATCATCTTGGGAACTCTTCAACCAACCCCTCTACCATGACTCCCAGTCCTGAGCAACATTGTTCTGTCTCGTATCCAATGGGAAGTTGCAATTAAGAAGCTACCGGAGAAGATCTGCACCAATTCAAGCCTGTCACTGTACAACAATCTCTTAAATCCACCTGCTGCATGTTTACCATCACAATACCTGCTGTGGTCCAAACTGCCGCACCAGGACCACACAGTGGAGACCCTCTGGTGTGAGGAACGGAGGTCAACATTACCACCAATCAAGTTCCTTATTATAGATCCTACAGTCTGCCTACATGCCATCAGCAGGCCTTGCTGAATAGACCTTACCCTGTCTGGAACCTTTGTGCAATGAGCCTCCACTACTGGGGTCTTCGTGACCATCCAAACCGCAACTGTGGCAAAAACACACACCATGTTGCATAGTGCTCATGACTGCCTGTTAACTAAGTACTGTGGCAGACTACAGGAACTGCACATGGCAACTGAGGATGCTATCGCATGGCTTGGTGATTATGCATATGCTGCCTGACTTTCTGCACTTAGCCTAAAGGACAGCAGAAGCTTGCTTAGTTCTTCTTATTCACATACACCTGTAGTAATTGAACCCAGAAATCACTACATGCATGATTTCAAAAGGGTCAAAATAAAATAGTTGAAACTCTCACAATTTTTTTTTCCTTTTGGCAAAACCATTTGCTGACTTAGCATTTCTCAGCTAATAAGCTATTCATCATCTAGAAGCAAAATCACCAGAGGCAGAGAGAGAGATTAAGAACCACAAATTATCCAGGTAAGAATAGCTTTTATTTAAAAACATAAGCAGTGAAATTTCAGCACAATAAATAGCCTTTACTGCATAGATACTGTTTACATGCTTGTTTGAAAATGCTGAGAATAATAAATAAAGGTAAGGTCTCTGCATGCTATTTATAGTTTGTGTGCGTGTGACCTGTGTATGCACACATGCACGCCACTATTCAAGTAACTTGAATCAGCACATCCTCCTTCTTATCAGATCATCATGACCATATATCCTACAATGATTATACATAAATAGAACCTACCACAAATATATCTTTGTTTAAATCATTAGATTTTAGCTACAATCATTTAATGATCCATATGTCAATTGTGGAAATCTATACCTGCTTCCGAGTATTAATTATCATGCAAGCTGCTTCCATCAGTCAGTGAATAACCCTTTGGGTCTTATCATTTTAATGAAAAGTCCCACTGATACATACACTGAACAATATGCATTTGTTCTCTGTACAGAAGAGGCTTGGAGTTATTGTACAGATTCACAAAAGCACTGAGTTCATTTTCAATAACAAAAAGAAAGGGTTTCAGACTATGATGCAGATCTCCATAGAAAAGTCTATGTAACATTATGAACTGCATCCATAAGCTTCATGCCAGACTGTTCTCATTAGCATGCACATGGGTTACAGTATATGTATGGAGGAGCAAGATTTGAACATTTACAAGTGAATTTATATATAGCATTGGTTTCAAAAAGATAAACTGTATTGCAGTTTATGAAAAGGTAGCCTTAGTGGCCCTGAGTTGCCTGACAGCATGTGATGCCCTGCTGAGCTGGGTCACACCTGCATGATGTGGCAGCATGGGTGCCAGGTAGCTGGGTACCAGGTCACTGGGGCTGAGTCCTGCTCCAAGTGCTGTGCCCCAAGGACTTTAGTAGCCCTGATAGCTGCCTGGGCAGCTGGTGAGTGGGGGGTGGGGCTTCAGCTGAGTGGGGGGCATGTGGGCCCTATGGGGGTGGGTAGCCCTTCCACTGGGGGGACTTTGGCCCCTGTTGGGGAGAGCTGTGGCTGCTGTGGGCAGGGGGACTTCATCCTGTGGGGGGGGGGGCAGGTGACCCACCTATCCTGAGCAGCTCCCCTACACAAACCCTATACCCCCAAGCCACCCCCAGAAACCCCTCACCCACATACCTAGCCCTGTGGGTCAGGAGTCAGGGGACTGGGACAGGGGGCAGGCTGCAGGTTGAGAATGAGGAGCAAGGGGCAGGGCATGGGCATATCAGTGCTGTTCAGCATGGCACATCCTAGTGAGCAAAGGGGGTAGGATCAGCTTTGATTTTTCTATGACAAAAAAGCGAAAAAAGTCAATGCCAAACTGTATAAATATTTAGAATGTATTTTATTATGATGATAGACGCACTGGTAGGCTTTGCAATTGCCTTAAAATTGTAAATATAATCAATAAAACATTGCACAACTGCTTTGAGATCTCTCTGGGATTTTGCAGTTTTTAAATAGGGAACACCAGATTTTAATGTAGTGTTTTATTAGGGAACACCAGAATTCCTGCTAGTGAGCCAAGTGAGAGGACCCAGGTAGAGGAGCCTGCACTAAATTCAAGAATGAACTCAATTCATTCTTGAATTTATTGCAAATACCTTTAAAAATGACAATGCTACAATGAAATGTAGAAGTTTAACTTCAGTTTTGTGTGTTGTCTTTTTGTTTAAGTCTGGTACTTCTATTTAATCAATGAGTACCTTGTTACATGGGACACTTGGTATATGTTTTATTTAGATCAAAATAAGCATTTCTGTGCTGTATTAACAGTTAAACAGGTTTTGAGCAGTCACACAGTAATGCTTAGTACATTCTCCATCATGTGTAATGTGCCACATGGTTGGGACCACGCTGGACCCGGTTCAAGACTCTGGTGCAGTGCAACCAAGAAACAGCTGATAGTTGATCCCAGCCCTGGCAATTGACTGATTTTCAGACCCAGCTGCACCACTGCACAGGAGTCTTAAACAACCACCAGTGTGGTGCTGAAGCTGGAATTGAAAATAAGCTGATTGTTGGCTGCAGCTCCTGAACAGCACTGGAGTCTTAAACAGACTCCAGTGCAATGCCAGGGCTGGAATTAATAATCAGCTGACTATAGTCCAGTGTTGGTCCCAGCCTTAGCAATCATCTGATCATAGGTCCCAGTCCCAAACACCGCACCAAAGCCGATCCAAGAGACTCCAGTGCAGTGCTAGGGATGGGACCAACAACCAGCAAATTGTTCCAGTCCTATCTCCCTGAAGTGGCTGGTCAATAACTGAACACATATTACTTGTTACAAGTCCTATCTTTGCTACAATACGATTGCACATAGCACAATATGATCAAACTTCGCACATTTTACTGCTTGAATGCATGGGCGCTCACATTTCAAGTGCCCACAAACCCAGAGGGAGCCCTGCGGGCTTGATGATACAGTGCCAGGGGTTTGACTTGGCCCATGGATTGGGAGTTGATCACCTCTGATTTAGGAAGCATTGTTACTAACTGCAATTAATAATTAATGGCATAGGTTGAAGGTATGGAACTGAATATAAAATAATAATATAAAGAATTTGATTGGAAAGTGATAAGCAAGACATGTTACTAACCATAACAAGCTTTGGTTCATTACACCCAAACACTTACGCACATATAGGTAAAGTCCTGACTCCGTGATATTAATACTAAAACCCATTGTTGATGTAAGTAGAATTCAGTATTTCAACCTCATCTCTTATACAAGGGGACTAATTCAAAGCTGACTGAAGCAAACAGAAATATTTTGCTAGACTTCAATAACAACTCACTTGGGGTTACTAGTCACTTCACTGAGCTACTGATATATTCTTGTGCAAGTATTCCAGGGTCTATGTGCTTTACAGGGAAATGAAAGCAAATATATTTGTGCAGCAGAAGATATAAAAGAATGATGTTTTATATGAAAAAAAATAGGCTTTTCCTTTTAATAGCTATTACAAACTATACATAATTATACTCATATAATTTACAGCAGTCAGTCTGTGCCTTGCTTGTGTTAATCATCATTAAAGAAACTCTACTCCCTTTCTCGTTGTTATCAGAAGTATAGAATATGATACATGCATCAGTACTTAGAAACTTTCTAGTGTCGACTTTTTATCCCAATGAATTTTCTAAGTGGATTTATGTATAATAAATCCATGAAACAAATGCATGCAGAAACACATTTCTGAATTTATTACTTCATTAAATTAAGATTCTGTTGAGCTCCTGATGTAAAGCTAAAATCAGGGTATGCCATATATTGAACAGGCTTTTCTAGATTTTTCTAAGCAGGTGAAATAAATCATAGAAATATTCCATGAAATGTGAAAGTTTGTGGGCAATTGCCAGTACAGTCATTTTTGTAAATTTTAATGCTTTAGGAATGCATCTATATTTCACTGTCTTCAGTACTAATGGGTACCAACAATTTTTTTTAAAAAGCCTAGTGGTTTATACAATGTGACTGACATTATCTTTAATGTTTGAGAATTGTCATATTTATTTACAGTATAAATCCTGCTTTATTCTGTTTCTAAAGATTAGGAAAATGGTACCCAAACCCTCAAACTGGACTATAGAGTTGAATCGCTAGTCTCAACAGCAGCCTATTCACTTTAGTGGGCTTCCCCATCTGGGACAGTTCACAAATTCAGATTTCCCAAGGCAGAGCTGTCCAACTGGTAGGGTTTAACATGGGAGCCCCTAGGCTCCCACCTAAGTGTTGCTCCCCATCTCTCTTTAACTGTAGCAGCAGTGAGGTTCTTGGGGTGTGACAGCTGAAATTATGTCTGTGTGATAAAAGTGCTTGCTGAAAACTCTGTGATAATTAGACCAAGTGTTTTTCTGTCATTTGTTCAGATATTAAGCTATATGTTGTTGTTAAGAGCCTAATTAAAGTCAAAGATGTAGCGAGGCTTTTTATGTAGTAAGGCCTAGTAAATTTAACAAAGCCTTGTAGAAGTAGTAGGCCCTGTGGCATAGTAAAAATTAACCTTATCAGAAGAATGCAAAGCTTGTACTGCTATTGGTCACTCCTAAAAATAATTATAGTGGCAGAATCTGGATGGCTGTAAGTTATCAGCATAGCTCAGAAGTTAAATTGGCTAGCACATCTGGAAATTATTTAGAAGGAAGATGCAGCTCTGTGACAGAAGCTCCTGATTTAAGATTAGCTGCTGACCTGGATTCGGTGGGCCCATGGATCTCGAGGAAATCGAGGACTTAATACCAAGGTCCTTCCTGCTACCCCTTGGACAGCACTGATCAGGGACGCCTGACCTTGCTGAGCTTTGTGGAAAGAGAAACTTGTCGTACATCAGGTATCAGAGGGGACTGCTGATAAGTTGCCGGTGCAAATTATTATTGTCTGTCATTGTAGCCTTATTACTATGCGTAGTTGTGTTTTTGTTAAGTTAATAAACTTTCTTACCTTTCTACCCCCAACCACACTCCCAATCCTGAACCCTCTGCTGTTGGCTGGGACATTGTGGTTCCATACCCTTCACTGCCTACTTTCGGTTCTACTTATTTGGCACGTCTACATGAGATGCTACGTCGCTATAGCATCAGCGGACACAAACTGTGACACTGACAGTATTGTGCAGTAGCAACAAGCTACTGCACAGTAGCTCATTGCTACTGAGCAGCAGCATGGAAAAAAAAAAACAACCCTGCAGTGACAGGACTGTGCAATAACACTGGTCACTGTGCAGTTTAAGCAAGTACTAAATGATTGAGCAGTAACAACTGAGCAGTTTGACACATGTGTAGACACACCTATTGTGTAGCGCAGCCCGAGGTGCCAGGGGAGACAGTGGCCCAGAGTGCCTGCGTGGTACCATTAATCCCCTGAAATCCTGAATAAGTTAAGCATCAAAACACCTTTGTAATTCTGTGCCTAAGCACTCTCATTTTAAAAGCAGATATAAGTAATAACAATAAAAATAGTATCATCAGAGATGAAATTGGGTGCTTGAGAACCATGGGTATCAGCTACACAAAGGTCTATGGTTGTGTGCCTAGCAGTGGTTAGGCTGGTAACACATCCGCTTTTATTTTTGTGCTCCTCCCTCCCTCAGGGGGCACTCAAGATCTGTAGCATAAGAAAAGAGGGGATGACTAGAGTACCACTGATTATGTTGGGTAGTGCCTCAAAAGGAAATATCTTTCTTATTCAAAACCTTTTATCTTACATACTTTTCCCAAATATAGTCTTCCTTCTTAAAAATGTATGACTGAGTTTTCAAAATACCCAAAGTGATTTAAGCGAACTAGTCCCATCACAAATAGTGACTTGCTCACTTAGATATTTATTTGAAATTAGTAGGACTTAGACTCATTCAGGTGAAAATGCATTTTTAAAAGTGATTTAGGACCTAAAGAGAGACAGCTGTTTAAAACATTTTACTAACGTTCTACTTTGGGCCATAGGTGCTGAAACATGCCTGTGCTTTGATAAAAAGTCATTCATGGACCAATGCTAATGAGTTCCTGATGAACCAAGACTCCATTACAAAATGATTAACTAGCACAGTGAGAAACACGGAATCCACACCAATATGTGCTAGGCCCAGTTTCAAATGCTGGAGTAGAAAGAGGTTTGACAAATGCTCTTACTTTGAAGGTTTGAGCTCAGTGTTGGAGGTTGTTTGAAGTTCTAAAGTTTGATCTCCTTAGAGTGTGATTAATCAGTTTTTCTATTTGTATGCTTCCAAACACTCCTCAGCATACATAGTTGTATTTCTTAGATTAAGAAGATTAAAACTATGTAAGGCTACCCTATTTATCTTGCTGTCCTTAGGGACAAAGTTATCAGAAGTTATGGATGTTTGTGAGTTATCGAAAAAATGACTGTAATGAAAGTTACAGAAAAGACCGTGTAATGAGTTAAGGAAAGTAATTGAAATTCAAAAGAATGGAATTAGATACCATAATGAAAGATGCTGTCATATAATATGACAATCCTGTAAGTAGTATAATGAAAATACATTGTCATCAGTATATAGCAGTGATCTAGATTAAGTCAAAACAGAGAATGTTTAAAGAAAGGAAATGTGCAAATTTGAAGGTTCATCACATTTCTTTTAGCATAGCTATACCTAGAAAGGAACTTGCAACTTCTTATTAATGACAAATGGTAGCATGCATTTCCCTGCTTTTCCTTTCTTAATTTTTTTAAATTATTTTATTATGAGTGAAAAATAAAATCACATTTTAAGGACTGGTTTAATCAATTGAAGTATATACTGACATATAAGGCTTGAACAGATTGCTATGCTAAATATATTAGACATGGTATGATGAATTTAAGTATATCACTTGGTCAAAGGTCTACTTAGAATGATAAATTTTTTCATGCAGACAATTTATTAGCAGCTGAATTTTGTAATGTGCTGTGAGGAAGTAGGCACTCTAAGTTTCCACTGGGAGTTAATGATACTTAGCTCATTTAGGAGGCACTTAGGACATAGAACTGGAGATGTTGTAGAAGAGAAAGATCAGGGAGGAAGGACTAACAGAACAGAATCAAAGTAAGCCGTTGTAGGCCGTTTGATGCAGGGTCTGCCTTTTTTATTTTGTGTTTCTTAAGCATCTGTCACAAAGCAGTCCTGACCCATTGCTGGGGCTGCTGTACACTACCACAACAAAAATTAAAAAAGAAAAGCAGAAAGATTCAGGCTCCTCTGTGAAGGAAGGGGCCTTTCTTTGGCACCTAGAAAGTAATCATAGTGAATGCTACAGAAGGCATGGGGAGGGTGGCACCTTAGGGCATCTATACACATGCAGCCAGGCTGCTCCAATATGCTGTAATTACAGTGCATCAGAGCAGACTTGATTAACCAAGTCTGGTTAATCAAGTCTTTACAGATGCTGCAGAGACAGGTTGAAGTAATGTCCTACCTTTTCTTGGCATGCATGGGGCTCGGTGCAGCAATGGGCCATGTTTAAAGTAAAGTGCTTGGTTTTTTTTAAACATCTGCAAGCAGTCTAAGAATTATCATTAGTTTTGATTCCTTGTTCCCACCATATGAGCTCCCCTTTTGCAGAGTGCGAACACCACAGAAAGAAGTTCCCATTAAAACTGTGGCTCTGAATCTGTTCTGAAAACCATTTGCAGGCCCACACAAATCTCGTTTCAGAACTGCTGCTTCCTTAGTTATAGTATCTATACATACAAAAGTTTGTGTGATCATTCTAGTGTCTGCAGTTTCATTCATTTTTTTTTTCTAAAAAATCTTCCCAATAAATCGTTCATGAGGACAAGCAAAGATCAAAGAAGTTATTCAGAATTGATCTTACTACACCCAAAATCCTAGAAGGTAGGGAGAGCAAGGTTCTCCTCAGCCCTTGGGGAAGCAAAAAGAGTTCATTACCTTGTAATATATATAGTCTTTGTTTTGTTCTGAGGCAGGCTTCCCACCTTTCAGTGGAGCAAGTCTTGGTGGGAAGTCATCAAGAACCCTTTAAGTCTACAGGCTAGATGTTTTCCAGTCACCAATAGTTTTTACTGCAGCCAGTGCAGGTGATATTTTTTCAGATTAGGAGTAGATTAAATAAATAAAAGGAGAGAGGTGGTTATCCATGTCAGTCTAAACTCAAGCAGAAAGCAAGGTGGCACATTACAACATTTATACGCCTACCTTTTTGTCCTATGACATGCCATAGATCCCCCGCTCCGGAGCAGACTCACTTAATCTGCTCCATATACACTACGTGCACTTGTATAAACTGTGTGCATCAATGCACAGAAAATGGTGGCAGTGCACTTTTGAACTAAAGCACCTCAGACGTGTTTTAGTTCAAAAGCTCACCACCGCCATTTTCTTCACACTGATTTGCATTTCGCCACGTATATAACTACAAGCATCACAGTGCCGTGCACTTTTCAAAGTGTCTGGCGCTGCAGCGCTTCCACATGTAAAAATGCCCTTAGAGACTAGCTGTTTCAGAGACACATGAGCTTCTTAAGTGTTCCCAGTCTATTCTGAGCTGGCAGTGAGAGAATAGAGTGCCTGGGAGTATTAGAGTCAACTGGGACAGAGAAATCCCATGATTAATAATGCTTAGTGGATTGTGGCATAAGTTTAGGTCTCCATCACCTCAGTTCAGTGACCTCAAACCTACTGCACTCGATGGTTGGCCAGGTGCTGAAGAGGAGAATCTGTGGTGAAAGCCTAGTAGTTTTCCCTTACAGTTTAAGGATTTTTGAACAAGAAAGAGTCACTTTGTATTATTTGCCTTCTATCATTGACTAATGTATGACACAGGATTGAAAATGATGCCAGTAATATACCAAGCTCACACCTTAAGATAAGTTATCAAAAAGGGTACGTTTCCTGACCAGAAAGCAAAAGGATAGATCATTTAAAAAAAAATACTACAGTTTGTGCTCTGTTATGCAATCAATCTCCTACTCAAATAAGTAGCTGATTGTAAAATCTGCTTCAACATGAGCTTCTTATGAAAAACAACTGTTTCAGTGAATGATTTGGAACTTCAGATCTGCATTTACTGACCTGTTAAAATGTTTTGTTTTCTTATTTAGGATACCATGCATGTACATAAGTTCATAATATTATAGCATTTCTTAAACCAAGTTAGCCAATAATTGCACATCAGTTATCATCTAATACTATGCCAAAGTGAGTGGCAATTTTTACACTAGTTTTAAAGGATTACAATCAGAGCTTTAATTAGTATAATACAACTGGAGAAAATAGGCTTTTGGATATACCTACCAAATCGTTACTTTGTACCCAGAGAAATGGAGTTCGAAGTATGCTATTTTTGCATATGGATAAAGGTGATATGGTATGTTACATTTCCTGTATTGATCTTGTAGACTATTAAAGGAGTATATTGATTAACATAGGTACAGCATTTGCAGGCTAGATCTAGGGAATAAGCCATCTGGCTAGAATTGCCTTCTCAGAAACCCATGCTACTTTCTGGTTTCATCTACACGTGGCTGTACTGTGCCATCGTTACTGTGCTGTCATTTAGTACTTCCTTTTGGGACAGTAACAGCCCATACTGTGCCATACTAGCTACACAGTTATTTTTAACTGCTATTATACACTATAATGAGGGAGTGCATTACTACAGTGACATAGCTACAGCATTATGGTTTTTGCCTGTTGACACCACTTCGCCGTCATGTCACATGTAGACGTGCCCCTTGAGTAGCTTTCTGTCTGAAGTTTCCTGGCAACAGAAAAAAGACATCCAAGGCAAAGGTCTGGCTCCCTGGTTTTTAATAAGAGATATAATTGGTGCATCTACACAAGACACTGCAGAGTTGAATAATTAGCTCCACAGAAAATGTCTCACGTGTACACGTACAGTGCTATTAGGCAGAAGTAAACTAAATTAACCCCACAGCAGAAGAGTACTTGTAAATACAAGTATTCTCCTGCTGTGGAGTTCTTTACTCTACAGCAACGCATGTGTAGATGCTGGGGAAGCTGGCTGGGGCATGAGGTTTTGCAGTGTGGGGGCTGCCTGCCAGCTAGTCCAACACTGGAACACCCTTGTGCCCCAACCAGCCCTTCCACACGACATTGAGCAGGGGCAGAGCAGCCCTCGACTGACAGGCTGACCCCCCCAGTGCCCCTGCCAGCCGTGGCTGCTCTGACCTGGCTCAACACACTGCACTCTCAAGTACACATGTAAACATGGTGCCCTGGGAGCAATAAATTCTGGAGCATATTGCTTTGACTTAATTGCACATGTAGACATGCCAACTGTAAAGATACCAATGTTGAGTGTAATACATGAAATTGTAGGCATCTTAAAAACCTTGCTGTAAACTACTGTAACAATCTCCATGTTCTTGAAACTCTTCAGTATTTCATTGCTAAAATGGGACCCAGTTCTAAAAAGGGCACTAAACATGTTGCAAAAGTGGAACTGTTCTATACTGTCATTCAGCAAGTTATGGTAATGATTATGAAAATACGCCTTTTTATTTGAGTTAAATCTATTTAAAGTAGCTAATATAAGACATTACACTAAAAATGTAAACAGATGACTTGGCCTTGTAAATTACAAATCAGTTCCATCCGACTAAAAGGTTGTCTTTGTCTCCTGCAGCAATCAGAATTGGAATTACTGAATGTAATTTAGTAAGACTAAGATGAAGCGCCTTTTAAATTTCACCTCATGATCTAGAGCTGGCTATGAGAGAGAAATATGGAAGCTCCACAACTCTTGAGAACCTATAAAACATTGTGCCTGCTTTAGCATTTATCAATTTTTAACCACTGCTACAAGGCTTCAAGCAATCAATTATTTCCCAGCTCAGTGAGGGACTCAAAGCTATACCAGATAAACCAGAAATCAATTTTACTGCCTTGTGGCTGGTTTCTAAATATGTTTCTTCTTACCACATTTAAAAACAAACAGGGCTGAATTTGGATTTTATTATGGCCACAAATTAATTCTTTTCTTACCTCACATTGTGTTTAAAGTTCAAAGTAGCTGGATGAAAATAAACACAAAAATCCTGGTAAAGATATTTTTATATAAATATATAATGTTAATATTTTAGAATTGTGTGTGTATGCACATGCATATACACTCCTCCTCATTTTACTGTATTGGTCTTTAAAGCAGAAATGAAAAAAATGCAAAGAAAATATTTTTCCCTTTCTTGTTCTGAGTGAATCTAGCACTAAGCTGCTTTAGGAAATGCACAAACTTTTTTTTTTTTTTTTAAATATTCAGAAGATTGTTTCATCTTATCTCACCCTTTCCATGATAAAAGTGGTATGCTAGGTATGGAAGCAGACACACACAGCAAAAGAAAACACTGGAGTTTATATTGTACTTATCTATTAACTACTTAAAAAATATACATATTATTGTAGTTCCCAAAAGGATGAGCAAAAAAAAAGGTAGACATTTGGAGTGAAGGTTACATTTAAGTTTCAGAGAATGTGGAAATGAAGATTTAATTCCATCCAAACAACTTACCGCATTTACTCAAATATAAAAGACAACCCCAAAATAATTCGAGTCTATATATAAGAAATTGATAAATGTTATAAGTTTTCCAGGCAGAGAATGTAATTACTGGAGGTTTGCCTTATATTTGCCCCACTCCCACTGCTACAGCAGGGAAAATAAATTGGGGTGGGGAGGGGTCAGGTAGCTCCCTTGTCCTCTGCCCCACCTTTCCCTTGCAGCCCCTTCCCCTTCCTTACTGACAGATCTTGCTGTCCCTGAGCACATTGGTCAAAGAGAAGTGAGGAAGAGGATGGAGGAGCTTCAGGCAGGCAGTAAGAGGAGTATAAGGGAAAGAAGAACTGGAAGACAAAGCTATGGACTGAAGAATCATTCAGAAATAAAACAGATGAGAAAGTCTTTCTGACCACACCACTTTAAGTGAAGAAGGGGGGAGGATGGCGTAAATATTTTTTGGTGAATTTGAGGAAAAGAAGGCAAGAACTGAAAGCAGTGAGAACTGAACAAGGAATCTGAATACAAGAGAGTGCAAAGGTGTAGTATGCAGTGGTGGAGTTTTATAGAGAGCTGTACAAAAGAAGAGGTGTGGATAGAGGAAAAATGAAGGTGTTCCTTGATGGGATAAAGGAGGGAATAGAAGTTAGAAAGAAACAACAAATTGAGAAGTTAAGTTTGAGAGATGTGGAGGACTGCTTAAAAGCTTGCAGGATAGGCAAGGTGCTGGGAAGAGACAGACTTCCAGTGGAATTCTATGAAAAAAAAAAGTTGGCAATGGCTGGGGACAGATATAATAGAGACATGCCAGGAAATAATGGAGGATGGGGAGATAGCAGAAGGTTATGGTATAGGTTGCACAAGGGTATGGTAATTTTTCTATTAAAAAAGGGAATGGTATTAGGCAACTAGAGGCCAATAACCCTTTAAATGTAGACTGCAAATAGATGGCAAAAGTATTGGCCAAAAGAATGTATGACTAACAGATGTGATACAAGCATAGGAGGGTGGGCTGGGGCCAGGAACTTCCAAGTGGGGGGTGTGCTGCCCTGGGCTGCACGTGGGGCAAGTGGTGGCATTGCTGGAAGGGCGAACATGGGGGGAGAGCTGCAGCCATCTCAAAATTCTCCATTGCCACCCCAAGCCCACCCCCGCCCCCCGCCAGCACTACTGCCACCTGCCCCAATCCTTATCTCTGCTGATAGCAAGCTCCATCAAAACACAAAGAAGAGTTCAGCTGGTTCTCCCACTACTTCCCTCACACTGGGAAGATCCCAGCACAGCCCCAGGCCCACCCTGCCCTGTGCAGATCCAGTGCAGTCACCCCCTATGCCCCCCTGGGGTGCGTGCAGGGTGGGAGCTGCCACCCACTCCCTGCACTGGGTGACCCTCAGACAAGCTGCTCATGGCTCCATCCTGCACCCTGGTTGTGCAGGCCCTGCCCCACCCTACTCCCTCCCTCACCGCTGTAGGGGGTGCAGATTGAGGCCCCAGCAGTAAGGGACAGAGTGAGGCACAGGAAGGAATAGGGCTGGAGTGTGTGTGGCCCTGGTTTGGCTGGGTGGTGGGACAAGCGGAGGCCCAGGGGACATGTGTCCTTTGATCCGTGCATGGGACAGAGGTCAGCTGGTACTGTATGCTAGACTTTTCTCTCTGTTGCACCTGCGTCATGTACCCTGCCTGCCCAGTGGCAGGTTGCATGTGGTGTCGCACAGTTTGGGGCAGTGGGGCTCAAAGTGCAGCAGCAGCCTTCACCACCCTGTGCACAGACTGGAGGAACACATACCCCCTGGACCACTGCTTGTCCCTCCACCTGTCCCAGCTGGGGCCACACTCACCCCAGCCCCTACTCCTGCCTATGCCCCACTCTCCCCACTCACTGCTGGGGACTGAGGCCTCAATCTGCACTTCCCACCATAGCCTTTTTCTTTCCTCCCACCCCTTCTCCCACAGACCTACTTGTTGAGGGTGCATGTGTGTGCATGCTCACACTCCCTCCCCCCCCACAAATAATTTTCTTTCCCTCTACGTATGGATGCAAAAAGAATAAATGTGCCATTTTCGAGAGGAGGATATACCAGACCTTTGGTTAATGAGTAATGTCGTACTGGATGTACAAGGGAGGAAAATAAATATGGTAATAATTAATTTAGACCTGTAAAAAGCTCACAAGGTTGAACTTGATTTCATGTTTGAAATATTGTGGAGGATGGGGTTTCCAGCAAAGATGATCAGATGGGTCATGGTGCTATACATAAAGCAGGAAATTGAGTACTGGTAAACTGTGACTTGTGAAAAGCATTCCACATTCAAACAGGGGTAAGACAGGGATTTCTGCTCTCCCCTTATTTTTTTTTGGTGTGTGATAGAGCCATTGGCTCAGATAATTTGTGATAAGATAATAAGTGGTGTGAAGATACCAGGAGGAGAAGAAAAGTTAAATGTACCTTATACATGGATGATGTGACCATAGTGGCTCAGGAAAACATATCAGTCGAGAAGGTATCGAACCATACTGAAGAGTATGGTGAAGTGTTAGGGGTGAAATTAAATAAAATGAAAAGTATGTTAATGGGGGTGGGGAACCGGAAGAATTTACAGAAGTTCAGGCTGCAGGTGGTAGAGGGTGTAATCAAGACCTTTGGAATACTGATGAACACTGAAGGGAAAGGAACATAGGCATGGAAGAATTTAGAGATAAGAGTGAGACAGATATTGGGATTGTGGATTGTTAGAACGTTATCTTTTAAGGGTAAAGTGGCTGCAGTGAAAACAGCACTCTTGCCCATCGTCCTTTACGCAGGAGAGGTGTATCCACTGTCATAGCAACAGATACGGATGATACACAGGCAGATATGCAGTTTTGTTGTGGGGGGGGTTGGGAGGGGAGGGCAGGGGGAGTAGAAGAAAGGGTAGCAAGAATGGAGCTATGTAAAAAAGAGAAAATGGAGGGGTTGGGGAAGACTGCATATTTCTGCCATTACCTGGTAGGAACAATGTTAACAAGATGAGGCTTGTATAAGGGAGAATGGAAAAAGCCATGGGCATGGCAAGCATCAACCCACTATGCAAATATGTAGAGTTTTATAAGGGTAAATAAACTTGACAAGTGGGATTAGAGTGTTTAAAAGACTGTAAAATGTTGATTAATATGATAAAAAGAAAGATAAGGTAAGAATAGTTGGGGATCTGAAGGAAAGACAGATGGCAGATAATAGAGTGAAAAGAAAACATACAGATATCATATGATTGATGATATGGAATATTCTTCCCATTAGGGGCATTCATCACAAATGGGGCTTTGCAAGATTGGTGGCATGCTCAAGAGAGGGATGTGGGGCATACATTTTGGGACTGCCCTTTTGTGGAAGGGGTATGGGAGGGATTGTATCATTTTTTGAGGGCAATCATTATGAACTGTAGTGTGTTATATGAAATGGTGTTGTGTGGGTTAATGCCCAAAGGAGTGGAGACACAGAGACTGAAAACCATACTCCTCTTTATGAGGGTAGAGATATGGAAGGTGAGAAACCTACTGTTGGTCAAGGGAGTGGCTTTCACCAGAACAGAATGTTTGTAGTTGGCAATTTATGAATTGAACTACTATGTAGATCAAGATGTGGATGAAATGGGAAAGGAGAAGGCAGAGAAGAGATGGAAGAAAGAAGAATGGCTTTGTTTATTTCAAAAGACAAAGGGACAGAGTGAAAGCTGTTGCTTCCTCCTGAGTTGGGGGTGGTTTGTGAGAGGTAGTGTGTTAATGGTGAAAAGGGGGTTAAGAAGAATAAAATATCATTGTAGGGAAGGCCATCATGTGTTATGTTAATGTAATTTATTTTAGTTGTTTTGAAATAGAAAGGTTCCCATCAGCATCTTGGCCTTTTGGCTAAGATCAAACGTGCATTTTTGGCACCAAGAGGAGAGTGAGGGCTGAAATTGGCCCTCCTAATGCCAACCTGATACTGTAGTATCTCCAGGCCCAGTGACAGTTCCCTCCTGGGGGAGCAACTGCTCTTTTAAGGGCCACAAAAAGTGTTTTTTTTCCCCCATCAGTATTTGCATACCCATGTTGCCCACGTGTTTTATAGTTATACTTAGTATTGGCTGAATTTAATCAACTTTATAGTTGATTTCCATTACTGGGCACATGCTGGATTTGGCAGCAGTTTAATGATAGGCAATGTATTTAATGAGGTTTCCTTGTATGTGAATGTAAGATGAGGTGCTTCCTTCCCCTTCCCCATATTGATGGGGAGTGGGGAGAGGACCTCACCTTATATTTGAGTAAATATGGTAAGTTTTAGACACATCTTAGACTAGCTTTCTTTTTACAAAGTAGAATCTGTATCTTGATCCTGCTTTGACTGACAATAGTTAGAATTTTGTGAACGAGACAAGACTTGGGTTGCCTCTATGTAGAATGAAGATATTTCAATTAAACGGTTAATGATATATGAAAACCACTTTCATGAGCTATGTGCAGTAGTTATGGGACTGCTGGGCACATCAGTTTGGTTTTTTACTGAAATGCCTGTGCATGATCTTTGCCATTAGGTAAAATGTACAGGTCTTGGTGGATTGCATCACTCCTTGCTCAAAGTACGCTTACAACTTGCACCTCCTGCTTATTCTTTGCCTGTAATATTGTTCTATGGATATTGCTCCTGCAAAAACAACTTAATAGAAGTCCACTCTGGGGACATAAGGTTATTTTTTATTTTCCCAGAGGAAAATAAGGGTTATTATATTAATTATGCTATCGTTAAGGTGAAACAGCAGTGTACTACAACTGATAAATTCCCTCTTTCCTCCAAAAAAGGCCTTTTCCTCCAAAATTAACCATTGTAATAATTGATATTGTAAAAACATCTAAATGCACACATCTTCCACATTATCTATTTACTTTAAATTTTAAAAAAATCATCTCAACATTTAGAAATTATCTGTATTTACTGAGATCTATTTTCATTATAAAATGTCATTTCTCTAAACAAAGATGCCATCAATAGTGCTTTTTAAACCACTTGAAATATATTTTATCTGAATTCTATTGCAACAACCAAGACATTTGCAGAGACTGAAAAATGGACTACTTGCAAACTTGTAAAACTGAAACAACTTCAAAAAGGTTCCTATTTTATCTGAAATAATTTTCTTGATTTTTTTTTTTTGACCACCACCACCCCATCTGTTCAAGGCAGTGTCTAAAAGGCATCATCTGGATCATAGTTACTAATGCTTATGAAACTAATAAGAAACAGAATATTAGTGCTTGAATATGATGCAGAACACACATATTTTCATATATGAATATATTTCATACCCCTATTAAAAAGGCTTTGATCCCTGCCCCTCCCCATATAAACCAAGTCATGTTCTAATTTACGTCTGTTCTATCAGGAGATTCATGGCTACTAGCAGGTCATTATCTACTTCAGTGAAAGCATAAAATGCATGTAAACTTTTCTACAGTACTTTGCAGTCAGAACAATGCTGCTTTTGCCCTTTTACAAGGCAAGCCATTTGCCTATCAGCAATAATTCATTTGAATGTTCTTTGCACTCAGGCTATACATAAACAACCCTCTTCTGGACAGTCTTAAAAAGGCTGTGTTTTGAAGCTTTGCTATCATTCTCTGTGCCCCTAGTGCCCCCCTTTCCCACACTTGCAAAACTAGCATACAAGTTCTAAAAGGATATAGTATAACTGAGGGAAAGTGTTTGGGGTAGTAGCCCTGGGGGCATCTTTGGGGAGGGGCAGGGAATTAAAAAGTAGCCACCAGAGCGGCAGCTGACAGCGCTGTGGCAAAAATCAGCATGATAGCAGCCAGTGCTACTCTATGTGTTGGAGGTACCCTGGGCACAGAGCTGTTAGGCTTCTAAACAGAAAAATAAACTGCTGCTGCAGAGAACTCTATTAGGAGTCTGCAGAGTAGCATATCATGTTTATAAAAGAGAAAAATTAAAACCGTGTTTTAAAGCCTTGTTTGCCTTATGCATTGTATGAATTTTCTAGTATTGTTATAGCTCAACATAAATGCTGATGAATTACAATTTCAGATATAAAGCCCATTTCTTCCTTCAAAGAATTTATATATGCTTCCATCAAATTCTATGGTGCCATAGGAATAAAAGCAATAATTCTTTCAGTTCTCTGAATCTGCACAAAGCTCCGATGGATATGATATCATTAAACAGTAGTTTAGCAAGGTGCATCCTGAAATGCACCATAAAGAAGCACAAAATTTTACATTCAATAGCAATGAATCAAAGATGACAGAAATTTGGGTAGCATTTTGAGGCATTGTGCGTCTTTAGGTAGTTTAGAATGCAAATTGATACTTATAAATACTCATTTATGAGCACAATAAGTAATCATTGCACACAATTTACATGTGGGGGGGGGGGAAATGTACCACTTTAATTTTGTTTCTTTGTGTAAGAAGTTCATGGGTTGTAGACATCATTATCAAATTGTTATATAACTTTAAAAAAATTAAGCTACATTAAGAGAGAAGATTAATGTTACAAAGCTCAATTAGTCAAAGGTTAGGAATTGCTATAATTTAGGCTGCTTGTATAACTTTGATTCAACCCTTTCTCCGCGTACATTTTGATGCAACGTTTAATTACATGATCACATATTTCTTCCACACAACACCTGCCTCATTCACTGAATTGGATCAACAGTGTTCATTTAGTGACCGCCAGTCCAGGATTTGGTTTTGTCTTCATCGTTAAATGTGTTGTTTACATCACATTACCCAAACCCTGCTCCAAGTACGGATTTTTTTTTTTTTCTAAAGCTCCTCTATATTTAGTCATCCAAATGCTTCAGACATGCTATATGAAATAAAATGGTATGAATAAGTTTTATAGACCGGGAGTTAAGGTACATAGAGATTAAAATTCTGACATTTCCACTAATTCACACCACTTTAGATACCTAGGGCCTGAATTGTACATTCTTCATTATTTTATAGCACTGTTTATATTCAAAGCACAGCTGCTATTGGTCTCAATCACAGTTGTTTCTCCTCACTTGTGCAAATCAGACCTCAAACATCTCAGCTAGGGCACCTTGAAAGTGAGGAATGCTGCTAACCATTACTTGTAGAAACTGGAAATAGTTACTCAGCAAATAGGAACTTTATATAAGATGCAGCATCAATTCTCCACAGTTTTATTCATCTGCTTGAACTATTAGCCCATCCTTTTTTTCCTACAAACCCCTCCTCAGTCCACTCATATTCTAGAAATGATGTATGGATCCTACAGTTCCCTAAACTACATAACCCTGATTCTTCCCACTCCCCTATGTGGGTCCAGCCTGTGTACTGGGATATCTTCTTCCCCTACAAGAGATAATTAATGTTCCTAGTAGCAAAAACATACCCATAAAGTGTTCTTTTGATGCTGTGTGCTTAGTATCTTGGGGGCTTTTTCAGTTTTTTTTTAATAAAAACTATTTCCATGAGGTGGTATTATGTTGGCCCCTACATGGCTTAGGTTGGGACTTTTAAAAGGCATGGGAAAGGTATAACCAATGCAATATATATATATGCTAAAAACGCCTATCATTTTAAAGCATCTCCCCTTGTTGAACTGCGCAATTATTAACTAATGTAGTGAAGTTGCATGCCCAATGTTATATGCATCTACTGTGCTGTCTCTTTGGTGTAAACTCACTGTTCCCATGACTCCTGAGCCTGTCAGGACTGCATCTCACTGCTTTTGTGCCATGCCTGCCACAGTGGATGGTTCCTATTATGCTTTTTTGCAATAAAACATTTCTGTAACAAATGGTGATCTCACCATGTCTCTAATTGTCATTCAGGACTCTGGAAATAACATACAGAGTGAGCTGAACACATCTCAAAATGTAACTTGGCTCTAGATGGGATTTATTATGCGTTACCTATCTTTGGAAGCAAAGGATTGTAAGTCCAAGTCTCCACTGCACCAGAAATAAAACAATAGTCTAAACAGAACGCAACACAACTAGGCCACTCAGCAGACTGGTGGGATAATGAAGAGACTATGTTTATTGGTTGTGTAGTGTTGCCAATAAGTTAAACCAGGGTGCTCAACCCCCAGCCTGCAGGCCAAATGTGGCCCACAGAGCCATGGCCAATGGACTGCGAGACTCCCCACAGGTTGAGAAATTTGGCAGTGTGGGATGGTGGCCACATTAACAGCCAACACTTCTCCATCGCCAAATCCCAAGCTCATGGTGGATGTCTCCTTCCCCAGTGGGGCTGGGTCATGGCTGGTTGGCCCCCACCCACTCTGTACAGCCAGATGGGGCCCTGCCATGCCAGTCCAAGGCACCAGATCAGGATCACCAGCTGGATCCAGCCCACAGATGGACTGGGCACTGTCCATCCAGCCCACAAGATAAAAAGGTTGAGTACCATTGGGTTAGGCAATGGATTTGCATAAGACGGTTCAGATACAGATGATTCTGCCTCAGGCAGGCAGTTGAACTAGATGACCTCTGGAGGTCCTTCTCAGTCCTACTTCCCTCCAATTCATTTGCTATATCAGCTTAATGTTTGGTTCTTAGTTATCAGATACCACAGGTTCACACATACTTTAATATATGAGACTATAACATTAGTATGGGATCTCAGTAAACCTGTTTCCTATATGCACATGTAGTCCAGGTACACCCGGGGGGTGTGCCCTGTCTTCCAATGACAGTGGTGGTTGTTAGGCAGGGCGTTGAGGAATGGATCAGCTACTAGAGCGGCTTCCTCTTCTCTCTATAAAGCTAGGCCAAAACCAAATACTTAACTAAGTAGAATTTATTACAAGAATAAATACAGACACTCAATATAAAACATAGACTATTTACAAGGCTTAACATATAATACTATATATAATATTCCACAATTCACATATAATAGCAAATATGAACCAAATAACTTACAACCTATACAGCACAATTAACTCATAGGGATAGTAATTTAACCATAATATTTCTTTAAACCTTCATAAATAACAATACCAATATGCACATTGAGACATTAAAAATACATAAACCATATAACCCCCTTAAAGAATACCCTTAACTATACAGCCCATAAACACAACAACCTCAAAATAGGGAGTGCACTCAGTACCTCCCCGAGGAGTTTCCCTGAAGCACCTTTGCTTTAGGGCCCTGGGATGTGGACACGCCCCTCCTGCAATGGAGGGTGGAGACAGCAAACCCTCCTCACCTGTGTCAGCCTCCCCTGTGGGGCCTGCTTCCCCAGTAACTCACACTTCCTCTCTGGAGAATTCAAGGCTTGTCCCCTGGTGGCCAATCCCACAAGAGCCTCTCCCCATTGGCACATTTGGCTTTCCTTGATGGCCTGGCACCCTGCACTGGGCACCCAGGGCTCTCTCTCTCTCATGGGAGCCAAGCCCTTGCTAGCTCCAACTCCCTGGTCTCACACCAGGGGTTCCCCCCTTTCCCAGGCCCTGCTCTGGGCACCAGGGCTCTTTCAATTAAAAGTGGAGCCTCACAGTGGGGCTCTAGTCACCTGGCTAAGGGCTGGGGCTAAGGCAAGCAGCCATGAATGGCTTCCAAGGCTGTTCTCCATGTGCCGACCTGTGAACCAGGCAGGGCCTGAGCAGCCACAAGCTGCTCCCAGGGCCAGCTCTCTGTGTGCTGATCTGCACACTGACTGCCCAGATGCTTGATGGATTCACAGGCTCAAGCCACCTTGAGTGGCTCCTAGAGCCTGATCCCCGTGAGCCAGTTTGCGCACTGCTGATGCTCAAGCAGGGTCCTGAGGATGGCCATCTCTGGAGCTCCTCTCTCCTCACCATCCCTCATCATCTCTCCAGTCTGCTGAGCACATTCACCTTTTATACTCTTCAGGTGCTCCACCCCCAAAGTTCTCCGGACCTGGCTGGTGCAGTTCTGACTCAGGTCCAGCTGCTCCTTGCCCACCTCTGTTCAGAGAAGGGCAGGGCACTGCTTCCCTTGTGCTGCCTCCAGACTGCTAGGTGGGCTCCACCAATCAAAACCAAACCCTCAATCCTGGGAGTCAACCTAAGCTCCAAAAAGGTAAGCCTCCTACACACTCATAGGCCCCAGGGGAGGCGCACCCAGGCCTAGGGTCAGATAGGACCTAGTCAGGGAACTTCTGGAGGGACTGGATGTATTTAAATCAGCAGGTCCTGATGATCTCCACCCCAGAGTGGTGAGGGAATTAGAGTTCATTGCAGGACCCCTGGCATGGCTTTATGCGCATTCATGTTGCTCTGGCATTGTGCCAGAGGACTGGAAAAGGGCCAATGTGATTCCCATTTTCAAAAAAGGGAGGAAGAAGGACCCAGGAAACTATAGAGCTGTTAGTCTTGTCTCAGTCCTGGGGAAGCTCTTTGAGAGAATTTTCCAGGAGCACATCTGCAAGGGACCAGCAGGGGAGATGATGCTCAGGGACAACCAACATGGGTTCATGAGAGGCAGGTCCTATAGGACCAGCATGGTCGCCGTCTATGACCAGGTCACAAAATCCTAAGATGCAGGTGTCACGGTGGACATAGTGCTGTTAGTCTTGTCTCAGTCCTGGGGAAGCTCTTTGAGAGAATTTTCCAGGAGCACATCTGCAAGGGACCAGCAGGGGAGATGATGCTCAGGGACAACCAACATGGGTTCATGAGAGGCAGGTCCTATAGGACCAGCATGGTCGCCGTCTATGACCAGGTCACAAAATCCTAAGATGCAGGTGTCACGGTGGACATAGTCTTTCTGGACTTCAGGAAGGCCTTCAACGTGGTCTCTCACCCCATTCTCATTAAAAAAAACTAAGGGACTGTGGCATCGATACATACACAAACAAATGCGTCACTAATTGGCTGAAGGGCCACACCCAGAGAGGGGTGGTGGATGGGTCTTATTCGACCTGGAGGGATGTGGGCAGTGGGGTTCTGCAGGGCTCGGTCCTCAGGCCTGCACTGTTCAACATCTTCATCAGCGACTTGGACGAGGGGGTAAAAAGCACCCTGTTCAAATTTGCAGATGACACTAAGATGTGGGGACAAGTGGGGCATGCTAGAAGGGAGGGACAGGCTGCAATTGGACCTAGACAGGTTACAGGAGTGGGCAGATGAGAACAGGATGGGTTTTAACACTGACAAGTACAAGGTACTGCATCTGGGGAGGAAGAACCAGCAGCATACCTACAGGCTGGGGAACTCCCTTCTTGTCAGTGCAGAGGCAGAAAAAGATCTTGGAGTCATTATTGATGCCAAAATGAACATGGGCCAACAGTGTGGGGACACAAGCAGGAAGGCCAACCGTACCTTGTCATGCATCCACAGATGCATCTCAAGCAGGTCCAAGGAAGTGATCCTCCCCCTCTATGTCACACTGGTCAGGCCGCAGTTGGGGTACTGCATCCAGTTCTGGGTGCCATGCTTCAGGAGGGATGTGGACAACATGGAGAGGGTCCAGAGGAGGGCCACCCGCATGATCAGGGGTCAGCAGGGCAGGCCCTACGAGGAGAGGCTAAGGGACCTGAACCTGTTCAGCCTCCACAAGAGAAGGCTAAGGGGGGATCTAGTGGCCATTTACAAACTAGTCAGGGGGAACCAGCAGGGATTGGGAGAGTCCCTGTTCCCCCGAGCACTACCAGGAATGACAAGAAAACTGTCACAAGCTGGCAGAGGGTAGATTCAGACTAGGCACTACTTCACTGTCAGGGTGGCTAGGATGTGGAACCAACTTCCAAGAGAAGTGGTGCTGGCTGCTACCCTGGGGGTCTTTAAAAGGAGGCTGGATACCTTGCCAGGGTCATTTGACCCCAGTACTCTTTCCTGCCATGGCAGGGGGTCAGACTTGATGATCTGCTCAGGTCCCTTCTGACCCTACCAACTATGAAACACAGAAAATAAATCAAGGGGATAGGGAAACAATAGGGTTAGAGGGAAAAGAACACAATTCCAACCCAAAGATTCTAAAAAGGAAAGGCTCAGTAAATCTAAGTATCAGGATCTGCAACATAGAGACTTTAGAACCAGGAATTTGTTTCAAGATGGAACTAGTGCCATTTATTTAAGAGCTTGAACCGGACCCAAATAGCCAGTCTAGTGCCACATTCAAAGAGAAAGAAAGGGTCAGTCTTGAGGCTGATTTTTGGAGCCATTTAGCTTAAGGGTCTTGACGCTAACCCACATCACAGGAACAGGATAAAAGCATCTGAACAATGGGCTATTATTTAATCTCTGTCTCACTTCTGACATAGAACAGAGTCCTGGGCAGCTCTGGAATCAAACCTCATCCTCAGAGAAGCTATAAGTGTTCCAGTTATAGTGCGTAGGGAATGGAGGCAAGAGCAGG
>NW_005841830.1:312145-322972 GCF_000455745.1 Alligator sinensis
ATTTGATATAGCACTCTGACCAACACTTCCTCCAGCATGGTGTATTAGTGTGATACGCTCCTCCCATTTTTCATTTCAGTTTAGCCAGGAAACCCTTAGAAACTGATTAGGAAGAGAGGCATATAAATGCATTCTGTACATCTTTATCCATGCACGTTCTTGATTAACAGCAGTGATGTCACCATGTGGTCAGTATAAACTGAGAACACATAAGAATTCAGCTGCTGAAAATGGTAAAATTCTAGAGGCTTCTACTCAGCTGAAAACAGTGTAATTTCCTGAAACAAGTTTCAGAGATCAAACTTCCAAAATTCACTTGTGTCCATTTTATTTGTAGTGGCATTTTTTGGCCAGTAAACTTTTTTGCCTAACCCAGCTTATGATCCTTTTATATCCCCATGCTCCAAAATGCCCTCAAGTCACAAAGCATTTTTATTCTTTGATTGTTTTTAATCTCAGTTCTCAAAGAGCCATTGAAATGATGCTTTTTTCAGCCTATAGCATTTATAAGTGTCAGTGGCTAAACTGAGAGTGAATTTTTTGTCACACTGATCAGTTAAACTGTCAGTGAATTAAAGTGCTTGGAGAAAAAAACAGCAGCAGCGCAAAAAGAAAGGAAGAAAAAAAAATCTATACTGTTGGACAGATAAGGAAAAATGGAGCATACAAAATGCTCCTTTGCTATAAACACTCCAATAAAATGGTGATAAGTATTGTTGAAAGGCAGCCCATGTCATAAGAATTAGAAAATTTATGTTTAAAAACCAGCTAAGATCAGGTTGGTTCTTTAGAGTCTTTGAATAATAGCACTGCAATGGAAAGTTTGGCAATAAGATGGATGATAAACATTTCATGAAAACAGTGCTCTCTAAATTCAAGCAGCTGGGTTTGAACAGAAGACTAGACTTTTAGCTACAAATAAATAAAGCACAACAGAAAAGCACTTACTTAAAAAGGTTTCCATTCCTGAAAATACAGGTCCCATTCTTAGATCTTTGCTCAGGTTCAGATGCACCTTACTATACAGGTTGTCCTACTGCATGTAGTGGGATAAAAAACTATTCACTGTGGGTTGAGTATCTCAATGTGTTCCTTTCAAACTAAACATTTATAATGTTACAGGTTCAAGGATATGAGCTCAGTCATTTCATACATGCTATTATTCTTATTGTGTATAAGAGATCTAAATCCTGAATGTGATAAATGTATAATCTCTCTCAATAAAGCAAGGATCCAAATATATGGGAAGAAAGGATAGCAATTATATACACATAACCACCCACATACATGCATGTATTTATGTTTACCTCTGGTGCATTTATGCAGAGATTTATCAGATAATTTGAAATGAGAACTAAGGCAGTTTATTGATGCAGGTGATTAACCATTGCAGTGAACTATCCAAGGAAGTGGTAGACTTTGAAACTTTAAACATTTTTCATATTCACAGTGCCTTTCTGAAAAATATGCTTTAGTTAAAAAAACATAACTGGTCTTGACACAGAATATTTGTGTATTCTGTGTGAAGTACAGTTTTAGCATGATTGTTGGGCCATCCCAGTGGGGAATACAGGTGTAAATCCACTTTGGCAGAAGGGAAAACACAATCCAAGTCTCACTTCTTGGAGGAGGAGTAGTCAACCTGTGTGAATAACTTTAAAGTGTTATGTATAAGTTGTTACATTGGCCTGGGCATTTCAGGAGAAAACAGCAAGTTAGTAGGCTAAAAAGGCTACCTGAATAAATAAGCTTTATCATTGCATAAGTTTAGCTCCTTGGTCTTTTAAAAACAACACAAACCCACTGGACAGTTAGGCAGAGAGGGAACCTACCCCATTATGATTCATCTTACCCATAAAAAAAAATATATATTGTTACATGTGACATTTTTCAGCCACTTTGACCCACATTTACAAAGCCCTTCAGGATTACTGAAGCTGAAGACACACAGATTGATTCCTAAATTTTAGAGGAAGAGACCATTTTTCACTATTCCTGGAAATCTCAAGACAGTTTCCAATTTGTTCAGTCTGTTCCTCCTTTCTTGCCAGTCAATTAGTTTTGATCAGTTCCATGCTAGTGCAAGGACAGGTCAGACAAAAAGATGATTTTGAACAACGCCCCCTCTTTGACCTGACCTACAAGAAAATACTTCTGTCACTTGTCAAATTTTTCAGAGAACTTAGGCAGGTGAAAATATCAAATCAAGAAGACGAATATAAATGCCTATTGATCATATATCTGAATAGGTTAATCCATGTTTTAGTAGGATGCCATGACATTAAATAGTGAATGAATAGCTATACAAACTATATATAATAGGCATACTACAATCTGTCAATGCACCTGTAACGAAACTTATCGATAAGGCAGAAGATTCTTATTTGTATTAACTGATCAATATTTGTTCTCCTGATTTGTTTTTCACTGTATCTTATTCTTTCCATCTAAATCAGCTGTTCAGCTTTCAAGTTGGCCATAGTCTCAGTCTCATCAAAAAGTGAACAGCTCTCTAAAGTAGTCAGAGGGGCACAGTTCAGAAAAACTGTCAAATTCTTACACAAAAGTCAAACCAAAACAGCTACTGCCCAACTGCCGCCTCACCCCCACACCCTGCAAAAAAATTTAAAAAAATAAAATTAAATTAAATTAAAAAAAAAAAAAAAAAGAGAGAAAGACCAAATGCTAGGATAACTGCAAAGTTGCAGGTTAGATTATGCCAATAAAAATCACAGTTCTTTCTCAATCAGCTATGATGTGCCCATCTCTAGGCACAATGCTGGTAACCATTCAGCAATTTTAATGATCACGATGCTCACTGTAAAAAAAAAATTAAGGTTCAAATGGGAGCCAAGGAAGCATTTGGCAAGCTACATACCAGATTTTCAGCCCGTCTATACTCAGATTAAAAACAAAACAAAACAAAACAAAAAAAACCTCCCCATCACGTACATATTTTCAAAACATGTCAACTCAAAGGTTTCAATAGCATATTTTAAAATTCTACTCAAGAGAAATAGAAAGCAGTATTTTAATCCACTCTAGCAGTAAACAAGCAGTATTTATATGGATACCAAGTTAGAATTGGGAACTGCTTCAGAGCTCCATTATTATTCCAAGATATATCTTTTCCAAATTTCAGTTTTTGGTACCATCTGAGATCAGACTGAAAAAAGGAAAAAGTGTTCTACTCTCTCAAACCCTGTCCAGAGAACTCTAAAACTTGGCCCACTCATAACAATAAGCTACTTACATCTGTACTATATTTCTGCACTATTTAAAGACCCTCCTTCCCATATGTTAATGATAAAAGAGAGGAATCCAAATGCCACTGAAGAATCTGTATTTAGGAATTCTGGGTGCTCTAAGTTTTAATTCTTTGTTTAGTTACAGTAGCACAGAATATTTTCCTTCTACTACAAAAATGAGAATTCGGGAAATGCATCCTTAAACTCACTCTTGCAACAGCTTTCTAACATCAGTTCAAGCCCTTCCACTGAGGGCCAGAAGACACAAAAATAATTCCTCGTACCACAGCTCCCCCACCTCCCTCCCTGCAAATACTCTGAATTTTTCATGCCTACCAGGTCAAATGTCAGCACCCCTCATAGGGGATGAAGTACTGGCCACACTTTTCTTAAAATGACCATTAGATGCCTACCTTACTCTCCAAACAACTTGACTTTCAGTTAACATTCTGAACACATTTATTCACCTTTATTACTTAAACCATTTGTTTATTAAAGGAGAAATACTTTTTAACCCCAATTTAGCTTATAGTATTTGTCTTCTTTGTCCACTTTAGGTTTCACTCGGCCTACCAGTTAGCCACCCATAGTTAGACTAGTGTATTCCTCTACAAATGATTAATTGATAAGAAGGAGACTAACCATTGCACAACCACTTGTCATTTCATAGATTTCATAGACATTAGGGCTGGAAGGGACCTCGGAAGATCATCGAGTCCAGCCCATGAGTACTCAGTCATGAGTAAGGCTGGCACCATTAAGACCACTAAAAATGCAACTGGTCCATTTCATTGTATGATTCTCAGGACACTAACAGAAATTACAACTTTTGCACCATGAGGCCCCTGAAAATGCTCTTCAGTTGTAACATAACAAAAGTTCATGACAGAAGAGCATTTTTAAAATGGCGGATTGCATGAAAAATTAACCATCAATAAATCAGCTACTAGCTGAAGGTGTTCTACGGCAGATCACTTTAGGGAACCTGTGTATAGGGAGTCTCCTTCCTGTGCTGCATGGGAGGGGGAGAGGTGGGGTAAGGGAAGGTACCCCTGCTGTGATTTTGGGGGAAGCTGGCCTGGGCCCACAAGCAGCATTCCCTCTAAGCTGTGCAGTATGCGTGGCCATGCAGGCACGCCTGGCAGTGTGGCATGAGTGTGCTTGAGCGGCCATGCATGCTGCACAGCTTAGAAGGAATGCTGCCCACAAAACAAAGGGTCTCTGTGGGCCTCTCCAATACACCGCTCACCTCAGCTTCAGCCACATCAAAGCCAAGTTGGCAGCTGTGAGCTCTGCTGTGAAGGGGCTTGGGTAGGGGAAATTGAGTTTTCCTCTCCCTCTGCCTCATGGATCCAGCCTGGGCTCCCTCAATACCCGAGCCAGGGTACCTGGGAGAATAGGCTCCCTTCCTCCCTTGAGCCTTCTGACAAGGGTAGCACACAGCTGCCAGCTTGGCTTTGCCATGGCCAGAGCTAGGGTGTGGAAGGGAACAGAGCATCCTCTCCATGCAGCTTGGCCTGGCTATCCCCAAGACCCCAGAAGGGGTAGTTGGGGAGAGCAGAGCTGGGGAGAGGGGCAGTCTGGCAGCCTCCTGGGAGGCTGCTGGAGTGGTCCCACCTGCTGGCCAGGGCCAGTGCAGTTAGGCTCAAGGCCCCCCTCCACCCAACAGGCAAATGCCTGTTGGGTTCAGTGGTGATCTAACTCATGGTGCTTTATGTAAAGTACCGTGAGTTAGAGTGCCTCCTTGATAGGCTGCCTAGGTAACAATGCAATCCTGCAATTATTTAGTTCATGTATCTTCATATTAGTTTCAAACAAGCCACTGTTCATGAAAGTCTATACTATCACTGCTTGATATTGGTATCTGAAAGAGGAGCAAGGGTTAAGCAAAATAGAACAAATATTTTTCACCATGATTCCTATTTTCTCTTCCCCTGCCACCTTCCACCCCCACACCCCGCATGGAAAAAACAATGCAGGTAGTTTGTTACTATGTAGGCTGTTATTCCTAACTGAATTCAGGGTTCTAACAGCTTTCTAGTCTGTTGGATATATCACACATCTCTAGAGTTGACAAAGCAGAACTGGGGTCCTGACCCGTAACGTTAAATATCCCTGTGGTCTCCACAGACACCATCCTTAGAGACACTGGCAAGAAATAAAGGTTTATAACTGACATTAGGCCACCAGCATGCAGTGCCCACAATACCAGCTCTACATCTCGTAGATAAATTAATCTGTGGTAGTTGGAAAACTTTCATTGGAAGTATAGGGCAGACAGAAGTACATATGATAAGGAAAAAAAAAATCTCATGGGAGACTCACACAAATGCCCACTACTAGATGTCATTCTTTCATCCTTAGGGTCTGAGTGTGAATCAACAAAGCTCTACTGACTTTATGCAAGCTGCAGATAGATATTTTAGTAGAGATAGAATAAGAACAGAATTTGGGAGCATATGGGAATACAAAACTAAAGATAGCTTTGAACCAGTAAATGTGAGCTGAATCTCCTCAGATTCTAGGGAAATTTAAAGCCAGAAATTAACCCAAAGCATGACTATAACAACATTCAAAATCAATGGTTTGTAGGTGGCCTTATCTTCTCTGCTTAGCTTGTCCTGTGATTAAAATGCACATGTTACAATTCTCTACTTCACAACACTACCACACAACTTAGCTGGTTCGTATCTGGGAAGTACTTTGAAGTGAGTAAGGTGGTTTGAGTAGGCATTAGTTAGTGTCGGAAATTGGGCACCTAAATTCAAGTAATCTGCTTTTCAGAGTCTTAGTAAGAGGAATTCGTATTACAATTAATGAAGTTGCAAATAACTAGCACTTTACAAGTCAGGACATATATTTATGCAACTAAGGTTAAAAATTTTGGACCAAAGCACTTATCCAAAATAAAAAACCATGCTCAACTCTCTACTCCATCATGTGCTATTAAATATATAGGAAAAGTACAAGTCACATGACTATGCTCCCAAATAAGAGGACATAACCCAAAACTTCCTTGCTCATACTCCAAAGCATAGGAGAAGGATTAGAAACAGAAGATGCTGTGTACATTACCTGTTAAAATTCTTGGAAGGGAGCGGGAATTTATGCAAACAGTATCTGGTCACAAGCCAATATAGTCCAGTTTTTGTAGTTCATGCATCCCTAGCATGAACAGAATGCAAGTGTCAACACTGAATACTTGGTGAGTGAAAACTACATTGCAAAGAATCTTTCATCAGCAGTGGCAACAAAGCTAACATCTACTTAGATTGTAAGGGCTTATACATATCAACTCTTTTTTCCCTGTTTGCACAGTGGCAAACACAATGGTGTCCTTGTCCATAATAGGGCTGCTAGCAGCTAAGCTGACTTACTGGGACTTTGGATGTGGAGGCAGACAGATAACAGTTCTAAACATCATGAACTGCAACAGAAGCAGATGAAGGAGTCCAGCAGTGACGAGGTATCCGTGTTCAGGTGTTGTTTCAGAGCTAGCATAAATCAGAATCCAAATGGCTGCATATTAACACCTCTCCATACACTCTGTAGCTTGTAAGACTTTACTGCTACTGTTTTGCAGCTTGGAGAATTCCAGCCATACTGATGCATTATCCTGTTTCAACAGGGTAACCCAGTGAATTTTCAGGAGGATGAGGGTGCAACTGTTTCCTGTGTTCTTAATAATGCAAATTGCTGCCTCACCTAATTAACTCTGCTTTTTGTGGCAGGGGCTACCATAACTTAGCTGCTCTGCAATGAAGTAATCATATGTTTGCAATTACTATATGATAATTGAAAACTAAGCAGTTACCCCTTTCTGGGGTAAGTCACTGGTTTAGTTCTACAACTACTGAAGAACAGTGGAGGCACATTTTAGTCCCCACCCCATGGTAACTGCAGACACATGAACAGTTAGTGATGTCTTGGATCATGCAGAATTATAGACCTGCAAGCCAGGTTGCAAGCAGAAAACTTGTGAGAACAGCTGGCTTCAGTAATACATAAGCCTGGTGCAGAGTAGTGATTCTCTTTTATGGAGGTGAATGATTCTAGGAAAGACACAAAAATAGATTTTAGCACAAGTAGACTTAAAAATATGTATAACAACATTTAAAGCTACTCCTGATTCAAGATTTATTTCTAGAATTTCCAACCTGAAAGCAGATCTGTGTATTTTGCTTATGTATGTGAACCTGCCAGGTAAAACCATACATTTAGGACAGAGATGGATGTTTAATGAAAATGACATTGCAGCATTAACAACTTATATTCACACACCTGTGAAAGCAGCTGTTTTGCTGAAGCTTTCATATAAAGAAGCATTTTGGGGTGCAAAGTAAAAGGGCAAGCATGTACCAGTTAGGTAAAAAAAAAGTATGAATTTCCCAAACTCTACCCAGAACTCTTGATCCAATCCCAGAGACATAAACAGCACCCAAGCAAGTGTTAAAGTCTTAATAAAATCCCTGATGGAGCAGGTCAGTGTTTAGATTTATGTTGACTCCTTTCTTTTGCTTGGCAACGCTTTGTAAATATTCAAACATGCCACAATAAAGGTCACTTCATTTATTGCTAAAGATATAGAACGTTGAAAGAAAATATCTTCCTTTCATAAGCAGAACTGCCTCTCAGAATGCTACACAGTGGAAACAACCTTACTATGAATAAGAATTTCCCTCTGTTTTTGTACAAGTGACACCTACATGACTAGAAGTGTACCAAGCAGGTTCTGGGACCCAGTGGTACAAGCAGCAGTCTGGGGCAGGGATAATTCTGAGAGCACTAGTTCCAAAGGATGGGGAAGGAATGGGTTTCAACAGCAGAGGCAGAGGCTAATCTTATCCACGCTTGGAACACCATAGTCCTGGCTGAGCTGCTGCTGCTGATCTACATGTTTTGCCTTCCCTGGTTGTTGCTGTTAAAGCAGCATCAGCCAAGAACTATTTTGGAGTTTCTGGCATAGCAACGCTGCTGGGGCACAGAATACATGCAGATGGGGCGTGGGAGTGGTGATTCTGGAGTCCCTCCTAACTTGCTACCTCTCACCCACCACCAGTTATATGACTTCTGTGACTTGGGCAGCAGTGGTGGCTAGGCCTGTGGTGGTAGCAGCTGTCATGTGTGCCCCACTTGCCCAACCTTTGTCATGCTACTGGTGCTAACATTGCATTTATAGACAAACAGCTTGCTAGCATGATCTTCCTAACTAAAGATTTACCTGATAGAAAAAAGTACAGTAATGTATTAGCTCCAATATCCATTACTCTAAGAAACTGGCATCGGTTAAATATTCTTATATTCATATAAATACATTTTAAATGTTTTTTCTTTTATAGAAAATATAAAAAAAGCATATTGGGCACATCTACAAGAGACACTAATGGAGCAGTAGCCTAATAATACTGTTCAGTCATGTGTCACAGCACAAACAGTGCTAATAAATTACTGTACAGTATTATTAGGCTACTGTGCAGTAGCATCACTTAAAAGGCATTCACCAGTGCTACTGTGCAGTAACTCCAGTTACTGAGCATTCATTTAGTACTTCATTATGCAAGTACTAAATTTAATGCAGGGTAACCACTGTGGGACTTTTCAGGCCTGAGGGCTTGATTGAGGCTAGTGGGGCCTCATGAAACACCCAGTGGGAAAAAAGAACATGGCATAACAGGTAAGCAATCTAGGGAGAGTGACATTAAGAGTATAAGCCTGGCAAGAGCTGCAAGGCCACTAGGGGCATCACAGCTGGCCCTGTGGCAATGAGCTTATCACCTTCCCCTCACATCAAACAAAGACCTCCTCTCCCCTCTCCAACAGATCCCTCCTCAACAAACAGAGACCCTCCACCACCCAACGCACCCACCAACAATAAAACACCTTTTACCCCATGAAAATTTTGTTCAAGGTCCTTTGTGTGCTGTCCCAGGGTGGGAGGCAATGGAGTGGGTGCAACAAGGGGTTAGAGCCCAAGGCCAGTTCCCCCACAGATGCACATGCTGTGGTGAGTGTAGTGGATGGGGGCCTCAGCCTGGGGCGATGATGGCTGGTACTCCCCCAGTGCAGGCAGCTCCTCCTCTGGCAGCTGGTGTCCAGGGCCAGCAGGGCTGGTGTGTGTTCCTGCTCTACTATATGCAGCTCCAGCTTTGCAGCTACACAGCGAGCAGCAGGACTGGGCCCAGATGATGGGGCTAGGTGGTGCTGAACCCAGGGTTGGGGCCAGGCCAGGGGCTCCTGGCTGCTGGAGGCAGCATAGGACCACCTCCTAGGTCAGGCAGGGGCCTGCTGCTGGGCAGTGGGTGGCTGCCAGGGGCAGGTAGGGCTAGAGCCGGGGGCTGGGCAGCAGGCAGGACAAAGGAAACTGCCAGTGTTAGAATGGTGTCTAGCACCCAGTCGTTGATATCTGTGGCCTGCACTGCCCAGGCCAGGATGATGATCTGTTCTTTCAGGGCCTCCATACATGCTCCAGCCTGCAGGGCCAGTAGCTGTGCCTGGAACTCCTAGTCCACCCCTTCTGGCCGGCCCCCTATTGGCAGGGCTGAACCTGGAGCAAACTTGCTCCTGGGTTGCATCTACATGTGCATAACTGTGCAGTAACTAATCATGAGGAAATTTGGTGCCTGCATGTGCATGTAGCAAATTTACTTACAATTAAGGATTCTTACTGTGCAGTAGGCATGCACACATTTAGATACTCATGCTTACTGTGCAGTAAACTATGCTACTGCACAGTTAAGCATCTCATGTAGACATGGCCACAGTATATTTATAAATGCATAATGGGAAAAAAATGCTTAACTATTTCATTTTATATACCTGTGGCAGGTTTACCAATAGAAGCACATCCAGGCTCATAGAATCCTCATTGTGATTGGTGGAACACTTCCACCAACCAAGCGATTTCTGGGGAGGGGCTTGATCCACCCCTACCCAGGGTGAACCTGGACCTGGTTGAAGCCTGTACCTTGTGTAATGAGCAAAGCACACTGTGTGTGTGTCCGCGTGTGTGTGTGCGTGCGTGCAATGAGGGAGGGAGAGGGAGAGTGTGTGTGTTCATAGGGTGAGTCCCACAAGCACCCCCACCATACACATGCACCCACAACCCCTTTGCACTGCCAGACACACAGACCTCCATACCCATACTCCCTCATGCAGCCAAGCCACCCTCCCCCCACACACCCACCCATACCACACATATTCACACACACCCACATGCTCCATCATCCCACACACCTATCCACCCCCCTACAAGCCCCTCACAGACATACTGACACTTTCCCCCACATATTCACACACCCACAGCCCCCCACAAACCTATACCTGCCCCCATACCCGCTACCCCAATCATAGATTCATAGATTGTAGAGTCAGAAGGGACAACAATGGATCATCGTGTCTTACCCCCTGTCCCTGGCAGGAAAGAGGACCGAGGTCAGTTGACCCCAGCCAGGTGACTATCTAGCCTTCTCTTGAAGACCTCCAAGCTAGGTGAAAGCACCACCTCTCTTGGAAGCCCATTCCAGATCCTGGCCACCTTTACTGTGAAAAATTTCTTCCTAATATCTAACCTAAATCCACT
>NW_005841830.1:323141-341664 GCF_000455745.1 Alligator sinensis
TAGGGTCTATCACAAAGGCCACTAATCATGAGAGTGGACCGCCTCTGGACACTCTCGAGGTTCCCCGCATCCCTCTTGAAGTGGGGAACATGTGAGTTCATCTATTAGACTAACAGAGCAAAGGAGGTGATGCTCCCCTTCTATGCGGCACTGGTCAGGCCGCAGTTGCAGTTCCTCATGAGATCATCCCCTGTTGCTAAGACCAGGTCAAGCAAGGCGCTGTGGGGTTCTCGTGGGGAACTGACCAGTGCAACTGGTTGCACCTCCTAATGCACAACAAGGTGTGATTGGCCTTGTTGATGGCCTCATTACACTGCCAGCTCATGTTCATCTTGGAGTCAATTATGACTCCAAGATCCCTCTCTGCCTCTGAGCTGCTGAGAAGGACACTCCCCAACCTATAGGTGTGCTGGGGGTTCCTCCTTCCCAGGTGGAGTACCTTACATTTATCTTTATTAAATTGCATCCTATTTCTCTCTGCCCGTTGATCCAACCTGTCCAGGTCAGCCTGAATCTGCTCCCCGCCCTCCGGTGTACTATCTTTGCCCCATAACTTGGTATCATCAGCGAACTTGGAGAGGGTGCTCTCCACGCCCTTGTCCAAATCACTGAAGATATTGAATAATATCAGTCCGAGGACTGAACCATGCGGGATCCCACTGCCCACCTCCCTCCAGGTCGAGAAGGAACCATCCACCACCACTCTCTAGGTGCAGTCCCTAAGCCAGTTGGCCACCCACATGACCGTGTAGGCATCCACTCCACAGTCTGCTAGCTTCCCAATGAGGACAGGGTGCGAAACTGTGTCAAAGGCCTTCTAAATGTCCAGGAAGATGACATCAGCCTCGGCTCCCACATCCAGACAGTGTGTGACCTGGTCATAGAAGGCTACAAGGTTTGTCAGGCAGGATCTACCTGTGACAAACCCGTGCTGGTTTCCCCTCAGCATCGTTTCCCCTGCTGGGCCTGCACAAATGTGTTCTTTAATTATTTCCTCTAGCATTTTCCCAGGAATAGAGGTACATTGGCTTGGTCGGTACATAGAAATACTGAAGAAAAGAAATCATTGAAGAACTCTGCTTTTTTCCCCGCGTCAACCACCAACTGTACTGATTTGTCCTGCAGGGGCCCTATGTTGCTCTGAGCTTTCCTTTTGCCCGCTATATACCTGAAGAAGGACTTTTTTATTGTCCTTGATTGTTGAAGCCAGCCTGAGCTCAAGCCCCACCCTGGCCTGTCTAACTGATTGCCTGCAATAGTGCGCCAGGGAGATATATTCCTCCTTGGTGGTTGCTCCCTGCTTCCATTGCCTATACATCTCTTTCTTTGCCCCCAGGCTCTCCTGGAGTTCCCTGTTCAGCCAAGGGGGCTTTTTTGCCCCCTTATCTCCCTTCCTATGTAATGGAATAGACTCATTTTGAGCCCCTTGGATCACTCCCTTGAGATACCTCGAACCCTCCTGGACCCCCATTTGCTCTTTGTTCTTAAGTTGCATCCCCTCACTAACTAGCCTTCTGAGCTTGCTAAAGTTGGCCCTTCTGAAGTCCAACACCTTAGCCCCACTAGTTACTTTACCCATCCTTCGCTGGATAGTGAACTCGACCAAGTGATGGTCACTATCTCCGAGGCTACCATGAACTCGCATGTTCCCCACGAGATCATCCCCTGTTACTAAGACCAGGTCAAGCAAGGCGCTACCCCTGGTGGGACTAGACACCACCTGGGTTAGGTGGAGGTCCTGCACACAGTGTAAGAACCTCCAAGAGTGGCTTGTTTTGGCTGTCTTCTCCTCCCAGCAGATATCTCGGTAGTTTAGATCTCCCATGACCACCGCCTCCCTCACCTGTGTGGCATCTGCTAGCTGCCCAGAGAATACATCGTCTAGCTTTTGATCCTGAGGAGGAGGCCTGTAGTAGACCCCCACAACCAAGTTCTTTTCCCCTGGTCCCCCTTGGATCCTGTCCCACAATGCCTCGGTGTTCCCCTCCTCCACCCCCACCTTAATGGTGGAAGACGTATACTGCTCCTTAACATAGAGTGTTACCATGGTATACAAGAGTAAAACTTCATTTTAAGCTATTATGCAATCACCGTGTGCACTGCATAAACACATATAAATCAAGACAAAAATATATTTTTTAATCAAATTAATGAATGATGTAGAAGTTTGATTTTTAGAATATAATTTGGTTTTTTTCTGGTTAAAATGGTAACACCCCTTGCTGAAAGGAGTACTTCCAGGGGCAAAGGGAGGGACTTCTGGTGGCAAAGGTCAGGGGTTAGTGGGTGGGACTTCTGACTCCAAATGACCAGGGGGTGGGGCACCTGTCAAGGAGTGGGGATGCCCATGCAGCCCTCAGAAGCTTGCCAAAACTTGGTAAGTGGCCCTCCAACCAAAATAATTTCCCGCCCTTGTTTTAAGTGAAACAAGTCAATTTCTTTATAACACAGTAACCCCAATCAGCTGACTACCTCTCCCAGCCTCCCAGGTACACTGGAGCCAAGAGCTCCAATGTGCCTGAATGGCTGGGAATCCAAATCAGCTGCCTGACATACATTCAGTTTAAAGCTCAATTGGGTCCAGCCACAAAGTTATTACACATATTTTGTGTAATAACTTTGTGGCTTATTCTCTGTTTTATCATGCTATTAATTGCATGAATGTGTGGTTTTATAGCTACTTTAGACATGATTAACTGGTTAATCCTATCTTAAGTATAATGTTTTCAAGGGGCAGCATGGTCATTCCTACAACAAGACCATGATATGGTTGGGTTTGGCATACACTATGTGGTTTGAACCATCCCTGTTTTCCTGACAAAGGATTTGTCAATGACACAGAAAATAAGCTAAGGACCTAGAGTAAACAGATGCCAAAATTTCCATCCATAAAGCTCAACAGACACCTAAATGTCTGCTTTTGAGTGTTCCCAGAAGCACCTCAATCTTGTCAATGCTGAGAAGTTTTGCACCTGTATCACACCAATGTTGCACAGGGATTCACCAATGAAGTGCTTCCTTCCTTCTATCTCATTTGTGAGATGGTCTTGTAGACTCTCAGAATGCATCTACTAGATTGGGCTGCATAAAAGACAGTGTGTGCATTCTCTTCCAAAGAAGGTGAACGAGGTGATGATGGTGGTTCTTGCCCCTTTCATGCTTTCATTCGGTGATTAGAGCAGTCCACCCACTGACTGAGGGCATGAGCCTCTGCATTTCTCACCTGTACTAGGAAGTAGGAAAACTAACAAATAGTTCTTTCAAACTCCCTGAAGATGAGCAAATTAAATATGTTTTTGACTAGAGCCTGAGCACATAAGAGTGATCATGACTTTGGACATGGGAGAACTGGGGTCCAGACCTTCTGCTAATGAATGTTTAATTATTTTATATATTATAAAAGGCAGCCATTTCCTGACATGGGAACAGATTCTGACAAACAGCTTTGGAAAGCTCCACCAGTCCATTCTAAAACTACCAAACCATGGCAACACAGTGTTTTTGTTCCCAGCATCCATCTCCTCCTTCTTCTGAGTGCTACTGGATCTAACCTATGGCACTGGAAAACTGGCATTGTTTCTTCTGTGATGTTACTGGAAATGTACCAGTTAAGCAGCTGCACTTAATGAATTTGATGTGGTACTTTGGTATTGTCTGGTCAAGGGATAAATGACAAACAAAAGCACTAAGGTCTTTGACATGTGTATACTGTATCACATGGAGATATAACAAAACTGAATGTATTCGGTTTCATTTCATACCTTAGCAGATTTATTCCTGTTCTTGATTTAATAAATATGTTAGAGATAAATGAATCGTGTAGGTCAATCAACTGATTATGGACACATATCCGTAGCATTTAGAGATTTAGTGTCAGTTACTGAAAGAAAACACTGACCAAACTGTCACTAAAAAGTTAAATAGAACATTTTTTTCCAGACTTAAAAATTTGCCACTATACAGGTCCTGATCCAAACACCACTGAAACAAACCACTGTAAACCTTTTCTCTCATTTGGTTGATATTTGTATTGGGCCCTTATGAAATACGAGCTGGTGCAGTTTTAAAAAGGAAACAAAAACACAGCTAAGGAAAGGGGATATGGTTGAAATGGGAGTGGTCCCAGGGACTCAGAGTGATCAGTTGGTCTAATTGTTCTACTTATTATTCTGTATACGCCCTATCAAATGTTCTGCATGGTTATCAAGCATATGTTTTGAATGTATTATATGGAACAATTAAAAAAAACACCTGCTTCCTTTTGCATTCATTGGCAAAATGTCAATATTATCCTTACAGTTCTAGCTGAGCTTTCTCTAGCTGAAAACACCCTAGACAGCTGTGTTAGGTCCTTACCCACATAACTTGTGAGTTCTTGAGCTCCACTTAGCCTAAGTTGGCCACTGCAACATTCCTGCCTTTGGCTTCTCTGTCACATTTCCTGGGCAAAGGCTATCTAATTTTTACCTTTGGCATAGAAATGAAACTCTCATCTCATCTGCCCTGGGCCCCCCGGCATAATGCTCACTGCCCTACACAATCTCCAATTCACCCTCTCCCACAACTCAGCCTGGGTAAGCACTAGGTTCACAGTTTAACTTTTCTGGGTATACATGTAGCCTACAATACTACATCCACATAAACTTTGCTTAGGAGTCTAGAACAAGTTATTCTTTATTGAGGCAACATAAACACACACACACACACACACACACATATATATATATATATATATAGATCTAGACAAAATAAGGAACCAGACACAAATTTTCTCGTCTCAGTTTCCTTACCCCTCCACATCATACTTTGGTTTTGGGCTTTGGTCCTCCAGTATGTCCAGGGATATTCTTCTCCAGCTGGTGTTCAATTTGTGCTCTGTTTCAGGTAAGGAAAAGTGATTTTTGAGAAATATATAAATATTGAGTTGTTGAGAATTTATTATAACTTCTAGCCCTCTTGACCTCGTGACTCCCTGATCAGCAATCCCCTAGCAGGCAACCTACTGATTCACTTCTGTATTCCACCCTGCCCATGCACCTCCTCCCCCTATCCCCCCCCCAAAAAAGAAAGAAAATTTTCCCTGGGCTTCAGCCATCTTCATTTTCTAAGACTTTCCTTTTGAATAGGCATTCATAAAAGCTTAATAACATTCCATTGGTAGCTTTGTAGTTGTTCTGCTTTTCCAGAGTTTTAGAACAAGATGGAAGGCAAAGGCAAAGGCAAAGACAAATCACATTGTATAGCTCTGATTCTGACTGAAAACTCCAGAGAATGTATTATCTCAAAGACATTTCTTAAGAAAGATACTCCAGCCATCACAATCCTAAAACAACATTGCCCAATCTTCAATTTTTAGACACATAATGGCCACATCTACATGTGTGTTTTACTGCAGAGTAGACTAATTAGCTGCAGAGTACAGTATCTCCATCTGCACCTATGACAGTATTAGGCTGCACTACACTAATTAACATAACTGTAAGAGTACTGTCAGAGACAAAACTATCTTATGGCAGAGTAATTAATGTTGATTAAATGCACATGTAGATGCTGACCACAGGTGTAAATTGCACTTGATCAGCCCAGCCAGCAGGGGGGGCAGATTCCTGTCTGCTGTCTAGCCACATGGCTCTCAAATTTCAGTACCCTCATGCCCCAGGTGGCCCCTCCACTGCCCAACACTGCCATCCAAAGTTCAGGGCAGAGCAGGGCAGGAGTGGCCCTAGCATAAACTGCTTTGCCTCAGCTCAAATTGCTGCTGTCCCAGGAACATGTGTAGATGCTGCACTCAAGAGTAGTTTACTCTGGCTCAAACTGCTGTCGACTGTATTGCTTCAAATTAATTGCATATGTAGATGCATCCAGAAAATGGAATTATGAAAGACAGGAGGTGATGAAGCTTTTCCTCAATCAAGTATCTGAAATACATTTGATCTTATCCAATGATTTTACAATGTTCCTTCTATCAAACAACTAACTTCAAGGATAAATACATAACAGGATATAATGGGAATGCAGAGGCTTGGTCAAGACTGAGTCTGATCCAAACCTAACTAAGGACAATGGAAAAAATGCCTTTTGACATTAGTGGATCTTAAATCTGAATATGTGTTGATAATTATGAAACTTGAATAGGTTCTTAGGGTTTTCTCCTATTTCCTCTTCCTCAGGGATCCAACTGGCTGGTAAAAAACATGACTATACAAATATTCACATAAGGCTTTAAAAGTAAACAAAGGGCATGTCTACATGTGATGCTACAGTGAAGTAGCTGCTAAAAATAACTGTGCATTGTGTGTATGGCACAGTACAGGCAGTTACCTTCTGGAAGTACTAAAGCATGGTGCAGTAATAACATCACCATAGGGCAACATGTAGACATACCCAGAGTAAAATAAATCACAAGTCCTGGATGCTAGGAGGATAACCTTTTTGTGCAAAAGAAAACAGGAAAGAGGTTATGAAGACTAATCTACCAAATCCTGCTTTGCAATGATAGTTTTATTTGATGGCCAAATAAATGCATAAATATGTTGGCAGCAACAGTAAGGAACAGGCAACATAAGTTTGTTATTTTTATACAGAGCAACCTTCACCACTAAAATTATTTTCAGCTTTACTTTTTTGTCTAATTAACATTGCCACAATATTCAGTGTATTATCTTGTTATCATAGGAGCTTCCAAGCATGCTACAGACAAGGTACTAGTTTGCAAATGAAATCTGTAAATATTTTAATGCCATGCTAATGAAAATATGGATGGAAACATTTAGTTTATATTTTTTTTTCATAAGTTATTGTTGTTGATGATGATAGAAAAAAAACTCTGGCTTAACTGGGCAAGAACAGGAAAAAAAGTGGTTAATGGTCCCATATAGCACTGTGGAAAATGAAATTGCAAATTCCTTTACCTATCCCTGACAAAGAATGTCACAGTTGATAGAAGTTGATTGCAAGTGTTCATACCATTAAAAAGGAAAGAGTATTATATAGTTAGAAATTAATATCCATTGAAAAAATCAACAGCTTTGAGAAAAATAAAACCCTTCAAAATAATTTTCATTAGTTTGCCCAGCTTCTGAAATAATTGGTTTCTTTTTGCCAGTCTACTTATAGTCCCCTAAACTCAGGCTTCTGCAATAAGATATAGTGGGTGCATCTCCACAAACTGGTTAGGTGGCACAGATGACTAATTCTACCACAAATTAGCTTGGCTGGCAAAAACTGTGCTAATGATCTAATACACAGTAGACTCAGTCTGATGCGTATTAATGTCACTAAAAAGCATTCATCTGCACTAATGCGCACTAGTGCTGGTTATGGTGCATTAAGTAAGTACCTGTTATTGCAGGTACTAAACTTAATGCACCATAGTTATGGCACATGAATGAATGTGTAGACCTGCCCACTGAGTGTAAAAGCGTAACTTTAAAGTGAGTACAAAATAATCAAGCCTTGAGACACAAATCATTACTCAAACTTTAAACATAACATTTTGAAGTTATATTTTGAAAATGTTATCCTTTGAGTCAAATTTGTATAACTGACATTTCTTTGAGGTAAGAATTCTTGTGTGTGATATCTTTTATTGTAGCAACTACATGGTTGGGATAGATACAGACAAGCTTTTAGAAGCCTTAGTAGGGGTACCAGGATATCTGAAAGCTTGCCTGTGTCTATCTCAACCATGTAGTTGGTTCAATAAAATTTATCACCCACAAGATTTCTTGCCTTTTGAATATTTCCTGGACCATCACAGCAACATCATTATTTCAACACTACCATTTCTCCCTTGAAACTTTCTAGTTTATGTCTTAAACCATGCAAAACTTGAACAGAACATAAAACACAACATATTTTTATTATTCTGTAGACAGAGCACAGGTTTTTTCCTGAAAATGTTGTGCTTTATTTATATAATTTATGTTTCTTAAAACTATAACCAATGGCAGGCAATCAGTAAGCTTTGGACTCAGTTATTACTCATGTTGTTTTTTTAATGGCTCCATAGCTTTGACATTCTCATCATGGTGCCACATCTCTTTTTGTAATGAAACTGATGTGCAGTACTGGGTAAAAAATGTTGAAAATGCTACTGAAAAAGCATGTTAGGTTAGGGATGTAAATATACTATTAAATAAAACAACACACTGGTAGTGGGTCAGCAACAAAATCTTCTTAATTATTGCTCTGAAGAAAAGAGGTTTAAAATGGCTAAAACACTATAAAAAGCTAGATTTGTGAAGGTAGACTAGTCACTAACACACATTTTTGTATTAATGAATTATTTACGATTAGATTATACCAACCTTAAATGCCTAGAACATTTAACTGTCACTTAATATGGATATTACTTCAGGTGACAATATTGTCATGCTTTTAAATTAATACTCCAGGAAACTTATTTTTAAAGTCAGAGATTTTTATATAATGAAAATAATTCATTTTTTCACAAGTGCACTATTGATTGAACTAGCAGCTTGATAGTAAAAAAACCAAAGGATTTTTCTTACAGTGATTCTCTGTCATTAATGAGTTTTCTATAAACTAAGGAGGCACTTTTATTATACCCTATAAGCCAAAGAGCATTTTTGAAACTATGAACCCTTGTTTTGAATTAGTTTTTCCTCTTCAGATTGTACTCTATATACTAATCTCATTCCCTAAACAGTTTGTCTATGATAAATACAGAAAAAATGTCTATGACTTTTTTTGAACAGATGATTTGTAATTATGAAAGAAACCAAACATTCCAAATACTAATGTGATTGATTATATTAAAGTGGGATATTTCAGTATGTTCAACAAGAAGTTCCTGGGTGTAACAGGATCTACCTTGGAGGGTACCCATGGCAACCCAACGTGGCCATACTATTCTGGTTCTTTCCACTCTGGTCACTCTCTGGGTACTGCCTGCCCTCACCTGCCACACCTTTGTTATTGTGAACTCTAGGAGGCTACCACTGTAGACCCAGAACACAGCATGGAATCCTACTCCAGTCAGTCCATTGGGCTCTCTCACTCACTGCTCAATCCACAAGCTTGCTTAAACCTCATAGGGTACATCCGCACATGCAGGCACATGCGTTTGCAACAACTCCAATAGAAGCGGTGCAAATTTGAGCCAGGGCTTTTTGCCTCAGCACACATGCTCGGACATGGACTTCGGTGTGGAGCAAATTGTGCCCCTTGGGGAAAAATAACCCTGCCTGGCTCCTCCTGGATCTGCAGCCAAGGGGAGCTAGAGCCCGGGGCCAGCACATGTGCTGTCCCCAGCAATATAAAAAGCTACCCTGTCCAGGCCCCATCAGTACAAAACGCTGCCCTAGCAATTAGCTCAGAGCTACTTGCCCTCAGGAGCTTCTGGGGGAGGAGCCTTTGCGAGGAAGTTGGCCACACCCCTTCCTGTCCCAGGCTGCTGCTGGTCGCTGCAGGCTTGGTCTTAGGAGCTTCTGGGGAGAAGATGGTCAGGCCCTTTCCTGTCTCTGGCTACTGTTAGTTGCCAGCTTCATCTCAGAGCTTTTGGACTAAGTTAGCCATACCCCTTTCTGCCTTTAGCAGCTGCTGTTGCTGCCCCCCCACCAAGGGGTGGGTTCTCTGCTACACATTCCTCAGGGAGGGGACCACTGCACTACACCACACCCCAGCACTGAACCCCAGCTTCTGCACCCCTGTTCTGGCCTGCTGCCTGGCCCGCTGCCAAGCTGTGGTCGGGGGACAGCCTGGGGAGGGAGTCTGAACTGCCTGTAGCCCCTCCTCCCCCACCATCACTGCTGGAGCTCAATGGTACCATGCATACATCAGCTGTCTTCGCAGGCCAACCCCCAACTTCACCTCCATTTCACCAGAAGCACACCCTGAGTGGCTGAACTGGACGGCTCCTTCCATCATTGCTGCTGCTGCTGCCCCTGCTTTTGTTTTTGCTGCTGCCCCCTCTCAGGAGAGAGGGAGATTCCCTGCTTGCATTACCTGACACCACACCTGCACTGGATTATTCCCTAATTGACTGACTGCTCCTGCCCTCCCCCATAGCTACCTCACTGCATCTGATCCTGCTTTGTCTTCCTGGCTACTTCTGTGCTGCTGAGTGCCTGGCTGGAGGCCTGAGGGGCTTTTGGACAGATCTTCAACAAACAAAGCCCCTCCATTGCTCCAGCCATCTTTTACATCTTCCTTAGCAGCCTTCCCTGTGTGTTCTTACCCTTGTGTGGAGAGTCCTGTGGTTCACTCCCCCTGCCCTGGTTTTTGTTGTGTTACTGAGTAAGCCAGCTCGAGCTTCCCTAGCCCGTGTGTGTGTGTGTGTGTGTGTGTGTGTGTGTGTGTGTGTGTGTGTGTGTGTTCCCCCCCCCCCACATTCTCAAAGTATAGGCCTCCCCACCTCCCTTCTCCCCCACAACCCCAGCCTGCCCCAACTAGATTCACCAGCCCTACTGGACATTTTGTTTTTCTTTATTGTCTTTCCTGCCCTCATGTGAAACAATAGCAGAGCAGGAACCTTATGGGGGGCAGATGCTCCCACAGAACTTCCTGCAGACCCTAGTATGGGGTTGGATCCCAGCCAAGCCCCCAAGGGTATACATGCCCCTGCAGTCTCCACCCCAGAGGTAGAGCCCAACCAACCTCCTCTGAGGGTGGAGAATCCTGCAACCCCTACTGCAGGGGCAGGTGGGACTCCAGTAGGGAGCCAACAGGGCCAGGGGGTCTCTCCTGGCCAGCCCCCACGCAGAGGGATACCTAAGCCCCCTCTTCCATCATCAGGGACCAAGGGCAAGGGCAGTGGGAAGGGCCTCCTCCACAGCTGGGGGTGGGAAGGGCAAAGGCCCTGCCCCTAAGCCTAGACAACCAGCACCTGAGGGGACCAGGTGCACTACACCAGCCAGCATACCCACTCAGCCCTGGCCCCACCAATGTGGCCCCCCAAGAGGGAAACCACAGCTATGCACAGGCAGCTGTGGTGAGACCTGAAGCTGGGGGGCCTGGACCCTCCACCACTGGCCCTTCCAGCTCAGGCAGCGGGGCCCCCTCACCCGCAGGCATGGAGTGAAGTGCCAGCTGCCCAAGCAAGAGAACCTGCACTTTGAGACCTGGGTGCAGGTCCTGGCTTGGGTAATGGGGGCCCCCAAAAATCATGGCAGCCTCCCACTTTCATGATAAGGGGGTCTTTTTCCTTGCCTCGGAGTCTGCCATGCAGAAAGCAGTGGAGAGGGGGCTCATGGTGGAGGGCAAATATGTCCCTCAAGTCTCCCTATATCTTCAATTGTGCCCTCCTCCCCTGGCTCCAAACACTGGGAAGAGTTATCTCCCTGGTGGTGGCCCTCTCACTGGGGTGCTGAGATCCCAGCCTCTGCCACATGTGCTCTTTCCATCACCAGGATATGATCCAGCTGGCAGCAGGAGAATGGCTAGCAGGTGAGGGGTGCCTGGCAACTCCTTATCAAGGGGGCCCTGGTGAGGATTTTCTATACACTAGGGAATCTGTGGTGCTTCCACTGCCATGCCCCAAGGCACATGCATCACCAGTGCCCCATGGGCCAGGTGGGGAGGGCATCCGCGGGTCCCACTGGCAAGAGGGGTGCCCCTACCACCAGCACCCCTCCCCCCTCAGACCTTCCTGGCACTCCAGCCACAACTATGAGCCCCCCTGTGAGCTCAAGGGTCCCTGCCCCACTACCAAGTTTGGCGGAGTCCCGGGGAAGGCAGCAGCAATGACAGGGAGAGAGGTTGCAGGGTTCCCCTGCCCCTAGTCATGCCCCCATCATGGCTGCCCCACCTCCCAACCTGTACCTTCTCCTACTCGAGCCTGTCTACCTGAGAACCAACCCATGGCTAAGTGGGTGCAGGTCTTCTCTCGGTGTAAAGGCAAGAGGAAGGTCCAGGCACAGCTGGAGCCCTCTGATGTGGAGAACTCCTCTCCCTCTCCCAAGAACACCACACAGGGCCCTCCCCAGCTGTGCCTAACACTCCACCCCCAGGAGCAATCAAATGGGTGATCCCTGTGAAGAAGGCTTCAGGGCTGCTGGATGGTCCTGGAACCCATGGAGGAAGCCCCTCATTCTACTGACCAGGGCCTACCCCCTGAAACCACAGGTGCCAAGGTTGAGGCCTACCCAAAGGAAGGCTCAGCAGTGGAGCCTCCCCCCTCTGACAATCTGGGGGATACAGAGGCCCTGGGGCCCACCCCTGGTGAGTGTTGAGGGAGGAGGTCCCCTTTTCCAGGACCCCGAGGCAGATGCCAAAGCTACCCCAGTGCCTGATGGGTCTCTTTCCTCCCCCTCCCAGGAAAACCTTTCCTCCTGTCTGCCTCAGCCCTGCACTAGAGGGAGTCACAGTGGGGTCCCCTAATTAACAGACCGATCTTGTCTGGGACACTACACAGACCCCCCAGGGCTCCAGCTCTACCCCACCATCTTGTGAAGAAGCCCCACCCCCCACCCTTACCCCCGCTCCTGTCCCAAGGACATGCAGAGCTCTCCCAATCCCAACCAGAGTCTGGAGTCTTAGTGGACCAGGGGGTTCAGATGGTGCCTAAGAAGCCCACTGAGCCCCAGGACCAGCAAGAGGATGCCTGAGACCCAGCAGGCTCCATGGAGCCTGCAGACCTCTCAGTCCCAGCAGTCCCCAGGGATGAGCTACTTGCATTTCTTAACAGTCTGTAACAGGGGGTGTTCTTGGGGCTGATCTTTTCTATGCTCCACCCACCTGTTTCTGGGCCAACTGCCTGCCTTCCCACCTGCCACACCTTGTTGTTAATTAATTGAAGATCTTAATTTAGCAGGAGGCTTCCCATTTTCTTGCCCTGATGCCAGGGGGCATGATCTATGGCTCCGGATCCCCTACACCGCAGCCCATGCCTCGCAGATGGCATCCAGCTGTTATCAACATCACTGGCCCCACAGTGGGCCCCAGAATCCTCCTATCAGGACTCCTCCAAGTTCCCTCCATTCAGATGGCCTACCCCATCTTCATTTAGGCTATCCAGCTCCCTGAAACTATTTTCCCCTCTCGGGTGTGGTCCCCCCAGGACCTTTGACCATACAGGCACTGGCCTCACCTCGAAGGCCAGTCAGAAACCCCAGGCCCTCTTAGCTCTTGGTGTCCCTTGTGGTAGGCCCATGGCCCTTTTGACCTTTCTGGTCCTGGCCCCAGCATTGACCAGTCGAGGGTACTCTCTCAATCAGGTCTCTGAGCCTCTAGCCCCACTCTCACTCCTGGGGTCTGCCTTCTGGCCCCTACTTGGGTTTAACCTACCCGGCTGTGGCAGCTGGGGTTAAGGCGCCCCAACCCACCTTTCACCAGGGTGGTAACTGTCCTGGCATTTCCTGGGGGTTCCTGCACCACTGAGAGCCATACCAGGCCACCCACTCCCGGCAGGGTGCAGTTTTAGGTCATGCCCAGGACCAGGAGCCTCCAGAAAATCCCAAACTCCCTTTCCTCCAGGCTGTTCCAAGAAGCCTAGCAGCCAGGCAATGTTGCTGCCTGACTGTCAGCAGGGAACTGCCCTGTTTATATGGGTGGCCAGAGCTCTAACATGGCCACCGCAATTAACCATCTGCTGGTTGCTTGGGCTCTGATCTTAAAGTGGCAGACACAAACAATGCCCTGCCACACTGTGATAACACTTGCTGGTCTGCCAGGAAGGTACAGCTGGCCTTGGACCACTGGGGAGCTTTTGACAGCATCCTTGCCACTGCAAGGGCATTGGTGGGGGAAGGCAAGGGGCACAAAAGCTGCAATGCCTGTATCTATAGGCAGGCCCGCAATTTAATAAGTGCCCTCTATACATACAGGAGTGTGCTACTTGAAATGGCAGGCCCCACACTGGGCGTTGAGATGCTCAAGGTCCCTGCTGACTATCTATCCCCCCCCCCCCCCCCCCCAGCCATGAGGTCACTTAAGATCACAACCATCAATGTCCATGGCTGCAGAAAGGATCTCCAGAGGTGCTGGGTACTCTCCTTCCTTCAGGAGGTGGGGTGCCCCATGGTATTCTCATAGGAGACCCTACCGACTCCAGCCAATGAGCCTAGTTGGTGCCTGGAGTGGGGAGGCAGGGTCTTTTATAGTCAACTGTCAGCCACCTCCTGTGGAGTGGCCACCCTGTTCTCCCCAGGCCTACAGCTGGAGGTCCTTCAGGACGCTGAGGTGGTGCCGGGTGGCCTGCCGCACCTACCAAGTCCAGGTGCAGGGGCTGGTCCTGAACCTTCTAAACGTGTAAGCCCCTGTGAAGGACCCAGAGTTGGCAGATTTCTTCTGCCAGGTGGCCACATACATCGGCACTCTTGACCCTTGCGGGTGCCTGGTCCTTGGCAGGGACTTTAACGTCACCCTAGATGCACGAGACTGTGGGCAGGGAGTGGAACCAGGCTGCCATAGGCATCCTTGGGGAGATCCTCGGGGACTGCTCCCTGGTGGACATCTGGCATGCCTGTCACCCTACCGACCCCCCTGCCTTCACCTATGTGAGGGTGGGGGAGGAGCAGGCATGCCACTCTTGGTTGGATTAGGTTTATATCTTTTTGCCACACTTTGCCTGGGTCCACTCCTCTGGCATCCAGCTAACCCCTTTCAGTGATCACCACCTTGTCTGGGCCCAGGCCACGCTAGTCCCTGTGTGTCCAGGGATGGCCTACTGGCATTTCAATCCCAGTCTTCTGGAGGATGTAGGCTTCAGGGAGACTTTCTGGGAGTTCTGACTAGCCTGGTGGGAGCAATGGGCAGCTTTCCCCTTGGCTCGAAGATGGTGGGATGTGGAGAAGGTGCGCCTCCGGCTTTTTTGCCGTAGCTACACTCAGAGGCACACCCAGCAGAGGAAGGCAGTCCGGGAGCAGCTCAAGCAGGAAGTGCTGGAGCTGGAGAGGCGCTTGGCCACCGACCCAACCAACCCATCCCTCTGTGGAGAGTGTCAGGAGAGGCGGGAAGAGCTTTGTGCTCTAGATGACCACCGCATCTGTGGTGCGTTTGCCCGCTCATGTATCCAGCTTCTTCGGGAGGTGGACCATGGCTCCCACTTCTTGTATGCCCTGGAGAAGAGGCAGGAGGCCAAGAAGACATCACTTGCCCTCTGGTGGGTGATGGCACACCCCTCATGGATCCAGGTGATATGTGGCAGCACACATGGGCCTTCTATGAAGAGCTCTTCTCCCTGGATCTGACTGATGCTGAAGACCATTAGACTGTGCGGAAGGGACTCCCACAGGTCAGCATGGGTGACTGGGACTGACTGGAACCTCCTCTCACACTGGCTGAGTTTTCAGCTGCCCTCCTACAAGGCGCCAGGCATCAACGGGCTCACTGCAGAGTTCTACCGGGCTTTCTGGGACATCCTTGGCCTGGACCTTGCTGCAGTCTGGGCCAAATCCAAGGGAAGTGAGGAGCTCCTCCTGTCATGCTGGAGGGCTGTGCTGACCCTCCTGCCAAAGAAGGGGGATCCCCACAACTTGAGGAACTGGTGTTCTGTGTCCCTCCTCTGCAAGGACTATAAGTCGGCAGTGAAGCCCATCTCGCTGTGCCTGTGGTCTGTGCTGATGGATGTGATACATCTCAACCACATGGACATGGTGCCAGGATGTTCCATCTTCAACAACCTGTTCCTGGTTCGGGACCTCCTGGAGCTAGTGCACTGGGAGGGCCTGTCTTTCAACCTACTATCCCTGGACCAGGACAAGGCATTTGACAGAGTGGATCATGGGTACCTTACAGGCACACTGTGGGCCTTAGGCATCAGTCCCCACTTCATGTGGGCTCTCCAGGTGCTGTACACCTCTGCAGAGTGTTTGGTCAAGGTCAACTACACCTTGATGGAGCCTATCCTGTTCAGGAGAGGGGTGCATCGAGGCTGCCCACTGTCAGGCCAGCTGTACACCTTGGCCCTGCAGCCATTCCTCATTCTCCTGTGGAAGCCGGTGGCGGAGCTGATGCTCCAAGAGCCAGCAGTATGGCTGGTCCTGTCAGCGTATGCTGATGATGTACTCCTCACGGTCTAGGTCTCAGGTGGCCTGCCGCAGGTGGAGGCATTGTACTCAATGGCCTCCTCTGCCTGGGTCAGCTGGATCAAGAGCTTTGGCCTGGTGCTATGTGATGGGTGGCAGGTGGGCTCACTTTTACCTGTGCTCTGCAGGATCCCCTGGAGCACGGGCTCACTGCTCTACTTTGGGGTCTATCTGTCCTCCACAGACTCCTCCTTACTGGAGACAAGGGTGGTGGAGCAGGTCCAGACATGTGCCAGGCTCCTGAGATGTCTCTCCCTTCATGGGAGGGTGCTGGTGATTAACTAGCTGGTCCTGTCCATGCTTTGGCACCATTTACACACCCTGCCTGTGCCCCCTCAGATCCTGGTGAGACTCCAGAGAGATGGGTGCTGGAGTTTTCTGGCCAGAACAGCACTGGGTCACTGCAGAGGTCCTGATCCTCCCCTTGTGGGAGGGCAGCCAGGGCCTGGTTTACCTGCACAGCCAGGTCTTGGCTTTCCGCCTTCAGGCCTTGCAGCGACTGCTATATGGTGTCAGTAGTCACACAACATGGGGCCACCTGGGGTGCACTTTGTCAATTTTGGGGGCTCCAATACGACTGGCAGCTCCTCAGCCTGTGGGGCTTCTCCCTGCAGGCCCTGCAAGGGCTGCTAGATTTCTACCAGGACCTCCTCCAGACCTGGAGGCTGGCATCCACCTCCAGATCCCTTGCAACAGTCACCCAGGGTGCTGACCTGCTTGTTGAGTCCCTCCTCTGGAACCCCTAGCTGGAGGTGCCAATGGCACAGGCACCCCAGTTGCGACAGAGGTTGATCCTGGCTGGTGTCACCCATATTGGAGACCTCCTGGACTATGGTAGGTGGGAGTGGGTGGACCCTGCTGTGCTGGCCCAGTGCATGGGTCTCCCCATGGCATGTGCAACCTGTTGTCTGGTCCGAAGGTGAAATCTACCCTACCTCCTAGTGCCTTGCTCAGCTTCACAGCACTGCCCACTCCACCACCTGAGCTGGCTAGAAGGCAACAGACTGGTCCACTTTTGTACTGTCCATCACTGCCACCTCTACATACTCATGCTCTGCACTGTCCATCATGCCACCCTGATGTCACACCCAGACACCAAGTTGGCAGGACCTGCTCGGTGAGGGCATGGCTGAGGCACCCCAGTGGCTGAGTCTGTACTCTACCCTCATCCCACAAGCCACTGGGGACCTCAGCTGGTGGCTCCTCCATGGAGCAGTTGCCATGAGCATGTATGTGGTGAGCTTCATGGACACCCCGGTCTCTTGCCCCTTCTGCGGGCAGAGCGAGACACTGATGCACATGACCCTCAAGTGCACTAGGCTGCAGCCCCTCCACCTCCACCCCCAAAGCCTCCTCTTGAGGTTCTGGTTGAATTTCACTCCCCATCTTCTTGTTTTTGGTCACCCCATCCATGGCCTATTCAAGTCCTGGTACCTCCTGGCCAACCTCCTCCTGGCCCTGGCCAAGTGCTCCCTGTACTTAAAAAGGAAGGAGGCTCTTCTCTGGGCAGAACAGCAGTGGGTGGCATCCACTGACTCCTTGGATGCCTTTGAGAACCCTGCCTTTAAGGGCCAGGGGACTCTGCTTGTTGTCCCCCTCAGGTGCACCTATTTTCACATTTTGACCCTTTGACACACACGACACACTTATCCTGTTTTTTTTTTTTTCATTATTTGTCCGAACTATTTTGTTGTAACATTCACCCACTAGCCCCCATACAATAGGGGTACTCATTAGCTGGGTGGATCTTAGGGGCCATACTATTTTGAATGTTTCAAATAGAAAGGAGCTTCTGGGGCCCAGCCAGTTGGTCCCTGCCCCTGTGGACACTACCCCTTTTGTCAGCTGGACTGCTGAAGCAGCCCTGAGAGCTCCCTGCACCTTTTACCCACTGTAACAGTCTGGCAGTGGGGGCTTCTGCCTGGCTGTGACCAGCTGTGCACCTGCCAGACCTGGATGAGGAATCTGCTCCTCTGGGCTAGCTGCCAGTGGGCTGTCACTGCAGAGTTGGCCTTTGTGTGGCACTACTGCCATGTGTGCTCCCTGCCTGGCCATCTGGGCAGCTATCACCCGGAAGATGTTCTGGGTGTGGTGGCCTGCTTTGAACTGTCAAAGCATGTCCTCCTTGCCCCAATTGGCCAGAGAGTCAGTCACAGCCAGCTGGGTCCAAGGTGCCAGCTCTGAGCAGGCAGGGGCCTATCACCGGCCTTCCTAGCAGGAATTGTTCCTTATGGGAAAACTGAAAAATCCCTGATAAAAAAAAATCCTAAAGTCACTCTGTAAAATACCCCAAAATCCATGGGCCTCCACAATTAAAATAAAAGACCACTATAAAGAGAGAGAGACAGAAATCAGTTGGGCGTGTTTTATTGTTATATCTACAGTGTTAAAGCAATTTGGAAAACTACCAGTGTTGATATTATAATATTAATTTGAACTCTAAATGCATGTTTCATGAATACATGAACACATGAATATATATTTTGTGCCCCCCACCCCCAGCAGAGGTTCTATGGCCCCCCACAGGAGCTACC
>NW_005841830.1:341725-342284 GCF_000455745.1 Alligator sinensis
CAACCCCAGCGTCAGCACTTAAAAAAAAAAAAGTCTCTACTCACCAAGCAGGGGCTCCGGGCAGAGCCCCCCCTGGGCAGCACAGGGCAGCAGGGACCAGAAGCAGGACCCAGTCTGGGGCCACTGGGGCTGACACCCTGCCCTGCACTGTGCGGGTGGGGCCCCAGTGACCTCGATGGCAGTTCAAACTGCCAGTAAGTGCCAGGGGTGTTTTTTTGTTTTTTTTCCCCCAATACTGGGGTGGAACAGGGCAGGGATGGGGCGGTTCAGGAGGCAGGCGGGGAATGGGGCAGGGCAGGAAAGGGATCAGGGGGCTCAGGGGGGTAGGCAGGGGGCCCTGCCCTGCACTGTGCGGGTGGGGCCCCAGTGACCTCGATGGCAGTTCAAACTGCCAGTAAGTGCCAGGGGTGTTTTTTTGTTTTTTTTCCCCCAATACTGGGGTGGAACAGGGCAGGGATGGGGCGGTTCAGGAGGCAGGCGGGGAATGGGGCAGGGCAGGAAAGGGATCAGGGGGCTCAGGGGGGTAGGCAGGGGGGGGGGGTGGGGGGGGGGCACCCCC
>NW_005841830.1:342294-373661 GCF_000455745.1 Alligator sinensis
TCCTCCAGCCCGCTGACCCCTTAGTTACCGGCAGTGGAGGCTGGGTCTAGCTCCCTGCTGCTGGCATGCTGCGTGCCCTCATGGGCAGGCAGTGTGCTTCAGCATTAGGGTGAGGGCTAAACATAGAGATGCTCTGGCAGCCAGAGTATCTTTATGGAGGACCCAGCCTTCACTTGCTTCAGGGCATGGTCTGGGACTGTTCCCTGCCCCGCTTTTTTTCTGTGCAGTTTTTTTGACCCCTCGCTATCCAGGGGTCTAATTAACAGTATATCATGTGATAAATCAGAATTTATTATTTCCTAACTACTTACCTAATAAAGAAAAATAGATATTAAATCATCTGAAGCTCTGGATTATGTCAGAGTATTCCACACCAAATTTGGGCACTGCATTTTACAATGATAAATTTCAAATAACTGGGAAGTTTGATTCACTGAATGATATATAGGCTGTGGGGAAATAGAACTAGTATTTATATCATATCCTGGCTTGGATGTATAAAAGGTGGCAACTGAATCACCAGCTATGTGGAAGAAGTTAACAGTAATGTTTCTCAGTATATGAGGTATGACAAACTGGAAAGAAGTGAAGAGACAGATTGGTTTCCTTGTATACTTATACAAATATACATGCACATATAATCATGTAATCAATTTTACTTTGTTTTCTTCAATTTACTCCTCTTCACCCTCCCCTCCCCCCCCCCCCCCCCCCCCCCCCCCTTCCTCTTTCCCCTGGAGAAGTTCAGTTCTGTCACCACTAGTCATTTGATTTTGAGCACAAGCAAATTGGGCATATACACAAGTACTAAGCTGAACTTTACCTTGGTACTAAGAGAGAAAATGTACTCCACCTGTCACCTGATGCTTCAGAATACAGAAACTATGTTTTTCTTTTTGGCCTTCTCCAAACCATTGTTTGTGTCAATTCAGCTGGTAGAACTGCCTTTTGTTCTTTAATAGAACAAAGGCTCTGAAACAGTGCTATTATAGGACCAGATTGTGAAGCCTTTTCACAAGCCTTTCACAGGAGAGCAGTTACTCCCATGACTAATATAGTCCTACTATCCATATGCAAAACTGTTCACCAGATAGAAAAAGGACTGCACAATCTGCCCAAGGAATTAAAAGTGCATTAATCTGGATCCTTTTGTTCTGGATATCCAACAAAGATGCAAATCATAGAGTGAGAGCTGTTTTTATCTTTTAGTCCAACAGGAAGAGGATAAAAGGAAAGGCTCACAGTGCCAGGTTGAGACCAGTATCATCAAGTAAAGTGATCAAAGCTGCATAACCAATTTACCATTATCCAATTATCCATTAACCAATTCCAAACAGAAATCACCAGCACACAGATAGGAAAAGGGGGGGGGGGGGGGGGGGGGAGCGTGTGGGGGGGGGGGGGGCTAATGCTTGCAGCTGGTGCAAGTGAACTTAGCCCCAGCAGCTATGTCAGCTGATATGACCAGCTTCCAAAGAAACAGTGAAAAGGTTATCCAAATGCAGTAGAAACCATCTGGTGACCCATCAGCTTACTGTAGCATTAGCAAAATCCTTGCCACTGATTTTCAGATTTTTTGTTGCAGAAAGAATAAAGATTTTAAAGCATCCATCACCCTGAATTGTAAAAACTGCAGATACACAGCAGACTACTGTGGCAGGAAGAGTATTTAATCCATCATATATAAAACACTGCAAGTACTGTCACCCAGGACCTTGACATCAGATTCACAAGATACATGCAGCTATGGTGGTTGTGATTGCACTGTTCACCAAATATGAATCTACCTCTGCTTTCAATAGGACAAGAAAGCAACTGATATGTGCACAGGCTGATCATTGTTTATCTATATGCTGCAGCCTGTTTCTGAGAAAAAAAAATATAACAGCTAACATTTTACACACAGCAGAAGGAAAGAAATCTCTGGAATTCATTCAGTGTATGGGACAGAAGAATGACATTATATATGCTTGGAATAGTGATTCCAGCTAAGAGATGAGTTAGAATGGCAAGGTATGTTGTAATAATTTGGTTTGAAGTACATTAGAATTTATGTATTAGTAATCATACAGCTAATCAATGGAGCAGAGGTCAGTAGAACTGCTAGAGTAGTTGCAAATCATTTGTCTGTAGTGGCCTGTTAAAGTACATGTTAGGAGATAACCCTCTCCTGAAAAGCTAGCAAGATAACAATTTTGGAACTCCATGAGGGCACTTAATGTGCTAATCCACTTGAATGGTCATTGGCTCACATTTTAAGTGCACTTAGTGGGTACGTCCACACATGGAAGCACATGCGCTTGCAGCCGCTCAAATAGCAGCAGTGCAAATTTGAGCTGGGGCTTTTTGCCTCAATGCATGTGCCCAGACATGCACTTTGGTGTGTGGCAAATTGTGCCACTTAGGGCAAAATAATGCTGTCTGGCTCCTCCCAGATCTGCAGCCAGGAGGAGCTAGAGCCCGGGGCCAACACTTGTGCTGTCCCCAGCAGTATAAAAAGCTGCCATGGCAAATAGCTTAGGGCTACTCACTTTCAGGAGCTTCTGGGGCCCAGCCCATTAATACCTGGGGACACAGTGCCAGCTGGACTGCTGAAGCAGCCCTGAGAGTTCCCTGCACACTCTACCCACTGCAGCAGTCTGGCAGTGGGGGCTGCTGCCTGGCTGTGACCATCTGTGCACCTGCCAGACTCGGATGGGGACTGCAGAGCCAGTAGAGGCATTTGCCCCTGTGGGCCAGCTGCCAGTGGGCTGGGGCTGCAGGGTTGGTCTTTGTGCAGCACTACTGCCATGTGTGCCCCTGCACGGCCATCTGGACAGCTAATGTCCAAAAGATGTTCCAGGTGTGTTGGCCTGCTTTGAACTGTCAAAGCATGTCCTCCTGGCCCCAGTTGGCCAGGAGGTCAGCCACCTCAAGCTGGGTCCAAGGTGCCAGCTCTGAGCAGGCTCCTCTGCCTGGGTCCTACCTCTTGCCTCCCTAACAGGAATTCTGGTGTTCTCCATTTTAAAACTGAAAAATCCCTGATAAAGAAAATCCCAAAGTCACTCTATAAAATACCCTGAAATCCATGTTTCTCCACAATTAAAACAAAATACCTCTAATAATCTATATCTCTATATCTATATCAAGAGAGAGAGAGACAGCAAAACAGCCAGCAATCAGCTGGGCAATGTTTTATTGATATCTACAGTGTTAAAGCAATTTGGAAGCCTACCAGTGTCTCTATCATCATCATAAAATGAATTCTAAATACCTATATGTATTGCCTTTGGTTTTCTTACCAAAGAGCAGTTAGAGCTCCCTGTGACCCCTTCACTAACCAGAATGTGAGGACAGCCTCCCATGCAGCCACAGCTCCTGGCAGCAGGTCTCCTCCTGTTTGGCAGCTGGACACAGGGTGTATGCAGGGGGGATGTGGGGGTAGCAGGAGGGGGATAGAAGGGGGGTGGGGGGATGTGGGTGGCTATGGAGGGATGTGAGGCGCTATGGGGTGTGTGGGTAGGTGTGAGTGGATTCTGGGGGGACTGTGTGGGGTGCCTGCTCAGGAAGGGTGGTTCCCCTGCCCCCCACAGGGTGCAGCCCCCCTCCACAGCTCATGGACTGCCCCTTGCAGGGGCTACAGCCCCCCAACAGGGGCCACATGACCCCCACAGGGGATACCACCCATCCCCCTTCAGGGCCCATATGCCCCACCCCGACTTGCTCCTCTAGCTCCCCCAGTGGTTTCCCCACCCAGCCCGCACCAGCTCCCCCAGCCCCACTGATGGCTTCCCTTCCTGGCACTTTAAAGAAAAAAAAAGCCTTGCACTCACCAGAAGTAGCAGGCACTGCTGGGGCTCTGGGGCTACATGGCAGAGCCCCCTCCCTACGCAGTACAGGGCAGCGGGGGGCAGCACGGTTCCCTGATCACCCCGCCCCTTTCCCCCGTCTGGCTGCAGCAGTCCAGGACTCAAAAATAAATAAATAAAACCAAAGAAAGCCCTTCACTCACTGACAGTAGCAGCTGTCATTAGGGTCTCTGGGGCCTCATTGCAGAACTCCGCTGTGCAGGAAAGAGCAGTGGGGTCCAGCCCCAGCTGCTTAGCACCTGCACTGCCACTGCCCCATTGCACAGGTGCAGCTTGGGTTGGCAGGGCTCTGTGAACTGTTGGGCAGCTGGGGTTCTGTGGCTATCACCCAGGCCCCATGCTGTACAGGGGGGCTCTACCATGAGGCCCTAGTGACCCCAACAGCAGCTGTTACTGCTGGTGAGTGCAGGGCTTTTTGTTTATTTTTAATTGCCAGGATGCTGGGGCCAGGTGGGACAGTAATATGGGGGGGCTCAGAGGGCAGGCAGGGAATGGGGATGGGCAGGGCATGGGGCCAGGCAGGGTAGTGATGGGGGGCTCAGGAGGTAGGTGGGGGATGGGACAGCCATCTGGGGACCTCATGGGCAGGTGGGGGATGGGGCTGGATGGGACAGAGATGGGGGGCTGGGGTAATAACGGACAGGGTATGGGACTGGGTGGGGCAGTGATTAGGAGGCGTGGGGGGGTAGGCAGGGAATGAGGCTGGGCAGGCCAGTGACCTGGGTGGGCTGGAAGAGCAGGCAGGACCGACCCCAGGTCCAGCTGCCTGCAGCTGGCATGCTGTCTGCCCTGCAGAAAGCATGCTTCAGCACCAGGGTGAGGGCCAGCCATAGAGATGCTCTCGCTAGCTACCAGAGCATCTCTGTGGAGGACTGAGCCTCCAGTTGCCTCAGAGCAGTCAGGGACTCTGTCCTGCCCCACTTTTTTCCCACATGGTTTTTGCAGGGGTTTCTAGTCTAAATTTGCCATGCAGGGAACATTTTTTCATTCCTGCACACGCCTCTTGCAGCATCTCAAAGTGTTTTAAGACACTGCAAGAAACACGTGTGCGCTTGTGTGGACGCACTCAGTAAGTGTTAAGTTGAACGTGTGACACCACTGTTAGCATACTATGAGTGAGATTAAAGGGTAGCCCAATTTTTTTTAATGCTTACTTTATATAATATAATTATAAGCCAAACTCTTACCTATGCACTGGCCCATATCAGGATTGGTAAAGAAAAGAATCTGTCTCCAGATTTCCTAATGTCAGACATACTACTCTCTTCCTTGAAATCCCTCCTTCACCAGATCAGAATGGAGCAAATTGCATCGACACAAGACACTTTGAGTGCAGTAGACTAATTCTACTGCACATTAGCATGACTGGCAAAACCTGTGCTAATGCACAGTAGATTTAGTCTACTGTGCATTAAAGTCACAAAGACGATTTGTTTGTGCTAATGAGCAATAACACCGATTACAGGACATTAATTTAGTACCTGTCATTACAGGTACGAAACTTAATGTGCCGTAATTACAAAGCATTAATGAACATGTGTACATGCCCACAGAGTACTGTTTTTAATGCTGGAGGAGTCTGTTGAGGACCCAGTTATAATTCTAAGCTTTATAGATTTTTAAATCCAGAAGGGTCTCTTACAATATCATCTAGCTTCTAGCACAACGCATTTTACCCTCTGGGTCATGACCCTGTCCAAAGAATTCCAGTGACTGGAGTCTGAAGTTTTTGCTATCATAAAGTATACTATCAAAGTGAACATAGCATTTAATAAAGCAAGCAGGTGTTAGGAATTCCTATGGTGCATTTGTGTTTATGCCATTTCTAAACATTTGAGTTCAGGTCCTTAAAGGTATTTAGGTGCCTAATTCAAAATCAATGGGAGTTAGCTATCTAGCTACCTTTCATGATCTGGGCCCTAATCTTTACATGTAGAGGTCCAGTGAACCATAAGAATACTCACAACTGAAATGTGGAAGTAGTATGCAAAGAGTTAATTTGCCTTTAATTTCTGTGCTTTGTCATTTGAGATTAAAACTTGAAAGAGACTGTGTTTGTCACAAACTTAAACTTACTCACAGTCCCAGCTAAATTGTTCAAAACAATGGAGAAATATTAGCAAATAGTAAAAAATACTGGTCCTGACTCAAGATTAAGAAGGCATTGTAAAAACGATTTAAATAAAAACTATGGTAATTTCTAGCCTTGTCATGTATTGATATGATTGTATAAAACATATCCCAAAATAACATAAGATAATTAGAGTCCCTAGAAATTATGTAACCAAAAAACAGACAGGTTTTCTTATCCCTCATATTTAGAGAGCAATGTATCACGCATTTAGGAAACTGGCATTTAGTATTTTCATTTTGCTAATTAACAGTTGGTGATCTGTCATTTAAAGCTTTGCTGTGCTCAGAGCAGCTTTCCCCTCATGACTTAAAAATTGCTCCCAAAGCCTGCAAATGGGAAGGAATACACTCTGCTGTTTCATGTGTTTGTAGGTTGTGTGATCTTGACAAGCTTGTAAACATGTCTAGGGCTGACTATAATTTATCTTGATTTAACAAATCAGCCAGTACAATGTGTTTAAAATAAATGCCAAATTGATCTCCAGTTTCCAGCGTGGGCCGGGGGAGGGGATTGGTGCAAACATAATTTTCAATGTTCCAAAAATTGTTCGTAGGTTAAGTTTATCACTAGAAATCACCATCTAAAAGAGGCAGGATATATTATAAAAGGTTTACAATTTATTGATTAATTAAAAAAATTACAGTCATGATTTTAGAAGGATGCCATTCTAAAGAATTACATACACTTCAGAAAATTATTGCTATATCAAGCATTTCATATATTTCTTTATATACTTATAACAATTCTATATTTACTGGCAAAATTCATGGATATAAAACCATATTCACAACACACTCAATTAAAAAGTATGTCAAGTCACCAAATTTCAACAATTCACCAATTTTAGCTATAATTTATTGAAATACTTTTGAGTCATACTTTGAGTTCTTCATATTTTCTTTCTGATTTTAACCATTAGTGTCCACATTTTCACATAATGCAATCAAGAGAATTAAAACTGATTTATTTTAAAATGAAAATTTTGAAGAGACTGTTATGTTCCCTTGCCTCCAGGAACTGGGACTTAAAGAACTGACTTGTCTCTTATGAGGCTTGTACTAAAATTTGTGGAAATACATGTTTGTTATGCAGGTACCTCTCCCCCACCCCCACCATATATACACTTATAAAATGTTAAGTCTTACCTAAACTTACATATACAAAGATAGCAGGAATTGTAAAGGTTTTGCCTACCGAGGTATGTAACTCATGAAGTATATGGAGACTTCAGTAATAGTTGATCCCTGTGGGGAGTTCCTGATGTCAGCTCAGTGCAAAGAGCCTTTTAAACTTAATGTCACTGAGAGAGTAATAGCTGGCCCTACGGTATCACTGAGGAATGTATATAGCTGACAATGAAGCTGCTGTTTTCTCTCTTCTGTTTAGTGCAACAATTCCTAGAATGCATTAAATGAGGTTTTGTAAAATAATAAGATCTTTATAGAAAGAAAAAAAAGTAAAGAAACTGAAATCCACAAACTGTTTATCTATTTAAGTAATACACTTATAAAACAAATGCCACTTATATGTTGTCACCTCAGAAAAATTAATCACCTGAGACTCCATCCAAATGGATCCGAGGAAGTCGCTATAATAATGATAATACTGTATTAACAAATATGGACCAGATATTCATATAATTAAGCAGATATTACCGAGATAGTCTTTCAAGTTTTTTTTCTGTGGGGCACAAATCTAATTTGTGGGTAACAGCATATTATTAGACACCATTTTCTAAATGACTGCCCTTCTCGGGCACACAAAATTACAAGCGCACACACTCTTGTGGGAAAATGTAAGAAAATGGCCATAATGTGGACACATATATATGGCAAAGTTCAGTGCTGTATGATGACCTCTTTGCACATGGTTTGGAAATGGCACCTAACATGTGTTAGACTGTTCAGCAGCTGGCCTTACCACTTATTTCTACCATTGCCTCATTGCACTTGACATCAGGGCACTTCATTCACCCAAATCTTATGGATTAGGGGAAAGCGTAGATCCTTTCCTCTTGTGTCAGGGAAACTTCAGAAAATCATATGAAATTCTTTTCACTGTTGCCAAATGAGGGCTGGTCACAGTGTTCCATCAGCAAGTGCTCATTGTCTGTTGTATTTCCAAGGCAAGACTTGCTGTATTTCTCCCCACAGAGAATAGAGAGGACTCAGAATCACAGCAGAAGCTTTAGTGAACTACAGATTTCATTTTACCTTCCCAGGCTCATTAGTTCAGCTAACAGCTTCCACTTGTTAAGAGGCTCTGCGGGTGAGGACAGCAGCAGCAGTCAATGATGCTAAAACAAGGGTAACAGCATAGACTATTGTCCTGACAGTAGCTAGGGTTACAGGTGGGAACAGGAATGTAAACTTTTCTTGTAGATTAAAAATAAATAAATTTCAATTCTTAAGCTAATCCTTTATGACTGAAGCCTAAATGTGAACAAAGCACTAGTTATAATTTCCTTCTACCCATAACCCTTTAACCCCATTTCAAGGAACTTGCATAGCTCCAAGAGGAGAATTCTGCACTTTGTATTAGGCTTCCTCCCGGTGGAAGCCTTTCTATTTCTTCTATACTTAGCTGCACTAGAGAATAACAGAAACTGAATTTTAGCCTTCTGGAGTCATGGCTTAAATGTATGAAATGTTTTAATGTTTTGTTTTGTTTTTCCAGAGGGTGTTTTTACTGTTTCTGACCCTTCTCCCTTAGCATTCATCTGCTGCTGCACTACATAATGAATACAAGAAAAAAAAAACAAACATATTCTCGACAAGCATCCATGCCACTTGCAAAATCCACTATGGCAACAATATACACAGAGGCATACCAACACATTGTCCTTGTATTCTGCTATGCACCGCTTGGGTACAGTGGAGAGATAGGTAGGCCCTGTCAAGAACTGAGTTGAATTAAAAGTTTTCACTCTAAAGGATGAAAAATTGGGGGGGCCCAAGTGTGTCAGAGCCACCTATACCAGTTTATAGTAGTGGAAGAGATGCTCCCCACTCAGGGTATATTTCTCTAGGGAAAAATCACTAGATGCTGCAAATTCAATATGTGCCCAATAAGAAGCATAAAATGAACTTGAAAACAGGAAAGTTTGGCTAATTATCTCACTATATGTATTCTTTTATATATACAGATGACATACATTGACACCTTCTGGCTGATCTGCAGTAACAGAATTATGCCAGTTTGTCTACCCCATCAGTTTATCACAGTTTATTACTGCTTGTGCATAATGGTATCACTCATCATCTGTGCCAGTGAAAGGAAATTTTTCCAATAAGATTGAATGCCCTTCTATCATAGAGCACAGAGGTGCTCTGCTCCTAAAGAGGGGAGACTGCTGGGGAAAGAGCCCTAGCAGTGAGTAAGGAGTCCAGTTCTGGGTTGCCAGGGCAACTGGAGCCAGCAAGAGATCGCACCTGCCGGCGGTCAGCTGATTGAAAGGGGCAGGGCCTGGCTGCCTTATAAACCCTAGAGGCTGAGGCCAGGGAGAGTTCCCTGCCAGCAGCCCAGGAGGAAGGAGCACTCTACTGTGGAAGAGAAGAGAAGCCTGATGAGGGAGCAAAGTCTGGCACTGCTGTGAGATGAAGAATCTCTGGTAGGCTTGTGCGTGATTATAGCCGGGCGGCTTCTGTTTATGTTATAGCCTATGGGCTTGTGTTTGTGTTACTGTTTGTTACCGGTGGTTTGGGTGAGGCTATTAGGGGTTGGAGGAGGCCTCATAGGGGACTCATGGCAGTGTGAGAACCCCAGTGCCAGCAAGGGAGCAGCATTGGGGGTACACAGACCCCAGCCCGAGAGAGGGGTAGTTGAGAAGCCCCAGAAATGGGGCATTGTGGAGAAGCCCCAGGGCAGGTGCGGTGAGCCCCAGAGGGGGGGAGCATTACTGAGGAGCCCTAGAGAAGGGGCAGCCTTACTGAGGAGGCCCTGGAGAGAGGGTGGCATTGTGGAAGAGCCCAAAGGAGTGGGTGGCATTGTGGAAGAGCCCCAAGAGAGGGTGGCATTATGGAAGAGCCCTGAGAGACAGTGGCTTTACTGAGAAGGCCCCAGAGAAGGGCGGCATTACTGAGAAGGCCCTGAGAGAGGGCAGTGCTTTGAGAAGTGTCAGAGAGAAGGCGCGGAGAGCCCAAGCGCTAGAGAGGGTGTAGACCCAGACCGGACAAGGTCTATCCCATTGGTGAGGTGTGGACTGCGGTGTAGAGGAGGAAGCGGAGCCACAGATAGCACCCCCTGGCACCAGGGCAATACAATAGGCAGCCTCCCGCTCGCAAGAACATCATCATAATTTCCATCAAGACGTGGCAGACGAGTACAGGGAGGGACACAAGAGCCCTAAAACAGGATCCAAGTGTGCCCCACACAAGGCGCGGAGTACTAGGAAGATGGCACTGGGAAGGGCAACCTGTTACACCTTCCCTGGAGCAAATTTTCAAATTTGGAGAATTTAAGCTTTTCATCTTCACTTCGAACTTGCTAGAAGAATGGTTAGAATTACATACACATACTCATGGAAATATATCTACTTGGCCAAGTTTCTTGGGATCAGTTATCAGATGATGCCAATGTTGAAGACATCACAAGTACTTTGAGCTTCCTTAACTCACTTCCCCTTTAAGGAGTTTGAACTCCTGAATGACTACTTTGCTTTGGTGTTTCACTGAGTCAAGGGCAAAGTCATGTCAGAGTGGGTACAGAACAAGCAGGGTAAGAATGACTGCCTTCATACTATTACCATAGAAATGGTGTGTGATCATTTGAAAAAAAACTAGACATATAAATCAGCAGGACTGGATGAACTTCAACTGAGGGTGCTGAAGGAGCTGGCCAAAGTCATCACAGGACCGCTGGCAAAACTTTGCCAAAACTCATTGTGCTCCAGATTGGTCCCTGAGGACTGGAAGAGGGCCAATGTTGTGCTTATGTTCAAGAAAGGGAGGAGGGAGGACCTGGGTAACTATAGGCTACATCAGGGGCATACATCAAAGGCTCAGTGAACAACTGTTCACCAGGACACCCTCGGGGAAAACCAGGAGTAATGGCCATAAACTCTTGGAAGACCATTTCAGACTTAACACTAGGAAAAACTTCACAGCTAGGGTGTCCAGACTTTGGAATAAGCTCCCTCCAAAGGTGGTGCAATCACCTACCCTGAAAATCTTCAACAGAAAACTGGATGGTCCCCTTGCTGGGGTCACCTGATCCCACTTGTCTTTCCTGCCTGGTGCAGGGAGCTGAACCCAATGATCTTCTGAGGTCCCTTCTAGCCTTGAAATATATGAATCTATGAGTTGCGGGCTAACACACATAAACAAAACCTGACAAGTTACTATACACAGTAAAATGCTGTCTATGGCTGTTGCTTTCTTGTAAGTTTGAGAGAAGACAAAGGAGGGTTCAATGGTTAACAAACAAGGCTGGGTCATAGAAGCCCTTCATTCAATTTCCTACCTTGTTGGAGATTTCCTGTGTGGAAAGTCTCCAACAAAAACCTAGGGCTTATCTGAGTTGTCTGTATACCATCACCAGAACCATCACTAAGAAGCATATCCCATGCATTGGCCAAATCTTAAAGATGAAGCACTATAACCATTGTAGAGGATCCCTAAGCCAACAGCACTACTCAGACTCTCTATTCCAGGTGTTCTTCTTGGCATATACTCAGGGACACTATAAGGAGAATAAAATGCCTCATTTGGGATTTGATGTGCAGTAAGTGAGAGTGAGGAGGTAGAGTGTGGATCCATATCGACAGCAGCCCTAGGTACTGCATGGAGGCAGTATAGGCAGGGCATTAAAGTATTTAATGGAAATTAGGCACCTGATATTTTTGAAAATCCTACTAGATACCTCCGTTCATCTTTAGTTTTCTGTGTTTTAAAAATCTTGCCCTTGAGCCTCAGGTTCCAGTCTATAAAACAGGAATAACAACACTGTCCTCTGTCAGGAGGGTGATATAGGGAAGAATGCATTAAGATTGTGCAAACTATGCTCATGCAGGTCAAATTAAGATCCTGAACCAAGTTCATGGGACAAAAAAAGAGAGAAATAAAATGACAGCACAGTATCACCTCATTTTAAACTTGTACATGGATCTTGCAACAAAAAGCATAGGATTTTAGCAAGACTAGGTCCAATATCCAGTCCCAGCTAAAAGTAGTTGGGGAGTATGTCGCAGAGCACTGAGGTGCCCTGCTCCTAAAGAGGGGGAAACTGCTAGGAAAAGAAGAGAAGAGAAGAGAAGAGAAGAGAAGAGAAGAGAAGAGAAGAGAAGAGAAGAGAAGAGAAGAGAAGAGAAGAGAAGAGAAGAGAAGAGAAGAGAAGAGAAGAGAAGAGAAGAGAAGAGAAGAGAAGAGAAGAGAAGAGAAGAGAAGAGAAGAGAAGAGAAGAGAAGAGAAGAGAAGAGAAGAGAAGAGAAGAGAAGAGAAGAGAAGAGAAGAGAAGAGAAGAGAAGAGAAGAGAAGAGAAGAGAAGAGAAGAGAAGAGAAGAGAAGAGAAGAGAAGAGAAGAGAAGAGAAGAGAAGAGAAGAGAAGAGAAGAGAAGAGAAGAGAAGCCTGCTGAAGGAGCAGCGTCTGACACTGCTGTGTGATGAAGAACTCCGGTAGGCTTGAGCATGATTATAGCCGGGCAGCTTCTGTTTATGTTATAGCCTAGGGGCTTGAGTTTGTGTTGCTGTTTATCACTGGTGGTTTGGGTGAGGCTATTAGGGGTTGGAGGAGGCCTCATAGGGGTTTCACACTACTTTGGGGACCCCAGTGCCAGTGAGGACGCAGCATTCGAGGTGCACAGACCCCAGCCCCAGAGAGGGGCAGCTGAGAAGCCCCCAGAGAAGGGGGCATTGCTGAAAAGGCCCCGAGAGGACGGCAGCTTTACTGAGGAGAAGGCCACGAGAGAGGGCGGTGTTACTGAGGTTTGGGAAGCCCCAGAGAAGAGGGCAGTGTTTTGAGAAGTGCCAGAGGGAGGGCGTGGAGAGAGACAGGGCCGCAGAGAACCCACATGCCAGAGAGAGGGTGTAGACCTGGACCAAACAACATCTATTCCAGCTGCAAGGCTTGGGGTGTGGTAAAGGGGTGGTTGGAGCCATACATAGCCCCTAAGGCTAGGGTGCCTCTGAAGTACCCATTGTAGAGTGGGACGCATGAGGAGTCCGGAAAACCACGGGGCCTTAGTGTCCATCAAGACGGGACTGAGAGGGCGTAAAAGGAAGCCTCCCAAATATACGGTGTTATCAAAGACATGGTGGGTGAGAATTTGAGTGTGCCCTTGGGCCAACTTGCCACGGGAAGGGGGCCTTGAGGAGATCACGGCCCTCCTGCAGGACCCTGCCATGACAAAGCAGTGCATTGGCCGGGAAAGTAAGGCCATGCATGGGGAAGGAACCCGTGTCCCCGAGGAGGGGGGAACGAACCTTAGGGCTAGAACAAATATAAAGAAAGGCAAGGCAGTGAGATTGGGGCTTGAGAAGACAAGCCAAGATTAGAGACGAAACTGCCATTAGAGATAATAGAAGAGAAGACGTTGGGTCAGGCCTAGAAAAAAAAATAAAGTAGAATCATGGCAGAAGTAGCAACTCTGGAAGACAGGTGGCAAGAAGCCTTCACCTGGCAGTTGTGGGTGGACAAGGCGGAGGAAAGAGCTGCCCGTCTAGAGATAGAGTTAGAAATGATGAGATCACACAAGGAGCAAGCAGAAGCAAAAGTGGCTGCTTTCGAGCTGCGAGCACAACCCGGGAAGAAAGAAGGCAGATCTAAGGAGATAAAGTGCCTGATTGCAGCAGAGGCGGACAAGATGTGAGCGCTGGAACGGCTCATGGCAGAGGAGGCCAAAAAGAGCAGACAGCAAGAGGAGAGGTTGCAAGAGATGCAGAAGGAGATGGCTGAATGGAGGAGGAAGTCTCCTGAGCCCGGTATGGACCAAACTGGAGAACAAAAGGAGGTAATACAAAAGCTGGAGATATCGAAGAGCCTTATAGGAGCCCTCCAGAAAGAAATCCATAGCCAAGTGGAACAGATAGAAGGCCTGCATGAGGACCTGGAGAACTGGCAAGAGCGGTGTGGCCGGGCTGAACACCTGGTTGGAGAGCTGAGGGAAAAGCTTACTGAGAGCCATACCCAGTCAGAAGAGACCAGGAAAGTGATAACAAAAGAAATGGAGAAAGTGAAAGAATATATGGCAAATCATGAGGCGTTACAGGAGCAGAAGCAGTCCCTCAAAACAGAGCTAAGAGAGAGAACGAAGGAGTGCCTAGAGTTGCGGGCTCAGTGGCAAAAGGTGGAAAAAGAAAAGGACCACCTGGGGAAAGAGATGCAGTCCCTGAGGACCCTTTTAGAAGAGAGCACAGCCAGGGAGATGACATTACGAGCAGAAATCAAGCAGCAACTGGTACAGGTTGCTCAAATACAGTGAGAGAAACTGACCGCAATAGGCCTGCAATTGGAGGAACATGCATCCAGGGCTAACACGGAGTAGCAGTAGCAGTTATGAGAGCTGGAAGCCTTGAGAGGAATTTTGATAGAGACCGAGAGATGGGTAGAGACAGCACAGATCATACACCTAAAGGGCCAGGAAGACCAAGAAACCCACAAGAATACTGGGCTAGGAAGCTCCAAGAAGGAGAGGGGAATAGAGCACCAAGAAAAGAGTACAATGATGGAGGGACCTTTGGTGTTATCAAAGACATGGCGGGCGAGCATTTGAGGGTTCCCTTGGGCCAACTTGGCACGGGAAGGGGGCCTTGATGAGATCACGGCCCTCCTGCAGGACCCCGCCGTGACAGAGTAAAATGAGCCATCCCTCTGAGTTACAGAAAAAGGGCCCTGTATCACAAGTCCTATTAAAACACAGAGCAAACAACTACAAGTTAGCTAGGCAAGCACTGTTGTACCATGCTTCAGGCCTGCTTGGAAACTCATCTAATTCTGTTGCCTGTTGCCTGGGTGCCTATACATGATCTGGGAAGCTGTTTCAATGCACTGTTATTACAGTGCATCAGAGTAGACTCAATGAACTGAGTCTGCTGTAGCGTGGTTATTATCGTGCTCCAGCCAGCCTCTGCATCTCATGTGTCAGTATCTCCATACTTCAAAATGGCAGCAGGTGTGCTTTATCAAAAGCTCATTGAGCGAGCTTTAGTTGAAGAAGCTTTAGATAAAGTGCCCCCACCTCTATTTTGAAGCACAGGGACACTCTAGGCATTTTAATTAAAGTGACTCTGAGAGCCACTCTAATTAAATTGCTCCCCCCCCCCCCCAACACACACACACACTCAGAGCAGCTCCCCCAAATGCCCTCTGATTCCAGGTCTGGACCTTGGCTTCTGACTTTAGCTCTGCAACTCTGCAACCCAGTTTCTGGATCCTACCTTTGCTATATGGGTGATAGTTCTCAAATAACCATGCCAAAGTTGCTTACAAAGATTGCTGGCTGAAAGGGTTATTTATGAACACTAGAAACTATACAGTAATCTGTATTTTTAGGTATTTATGTACTCTTCATCTCCATAATATCTAAGAATCCTCAGAGTGCTGTAATTTAGAGATAAATAGACTATCATCATAAGTATCATTATTATTAATAATATTACTAGTATTCTTCATCATTACTTATAATAAATGTATTCAATTATAATATATCTTGCATCATAACAATAGGAACAACAAAAAATCATAACATCTCTCCTTCCTTTCCAGGCTACAGGAGAAATGGCTTTTTAGTTTATATATGTTTCTGTTGTGAGAGTGTGTGTGTTGTTTGAAGAAATTATTGCTACAGGGCTCTGGGGGCTGGCTTTAAGGGGTTGGGGGGTGCAAGTTCTCTTCTATCCTCTCAGTCAAGGGTCAGGGCCCCTGGAGAGACAGCCGTATTGAGGAGGTTAACTGGTGGCTCAGGAGATGGTGCCACAGGGATTTTATGATCATGGAATGCTGTTCTGGGATACAGGTTTGTTGGGAAGAGGTGGCATCCACCTCATGCCAAGGAGGAAGAAACTGTTTTCTTTCAGAATGATTGACTAGCTGGAGAGGGCATTAAACTAGTTGCATTGGGGGATAGATGTGCAGATAGGAATGCAAGCCGGGGGGCAGTGTCATGGGATGGGGTCCCCAGGGATGGCCATGATACCCGTAGGGCTCCTTGACGATGCTAATCTTGCCCAATGGGTGTCCTGTTTCTATCCTGCCATGTCTTTTTATACTATAATAAATAGGAAGGCTGCCCTTTAGTTTGTATTTTTGGGCATAGTCCTGATGGACCTCACTGAACCCTGTGGGTTCTCGGACCCCTTTTGCATCCTGCTCCAAAATGGATGCCTCTTGGGAAACCCTCAGCCTTATGGGCTAGATGCATGGCTCCAAACCATCCCTTCACCATGCCCAAAGCCTTGCAAATGTTATACTGATGTTGTTTCCTTGAGTTGAGGCCTCAGCTTAGTCCAGTTTCCGTACTTGCACCCTCTGGCACTGGGGTCTGCTTTCCCCTTGCCACTGTGCCCCCTGGTGCTGGAGTCTGCTCTCCCCCTGGTGCTGCGGTCTGTTCACCCCAAATACCATACCCACTCTGGCGCTGGGGTCCCAACACTGTAGTGGGCCCCCAGTGAGGCCTCCTACTTCCCCAGTAGCCTCAACCCGATCTACCAGTGTTATAGGACAGCAACCAAAATATGAGCCCCTGGGCTATAACATAACACAAAAAGTTCAGTGTGTGTTCTGCCCCTTTAAAAGTGTCAAACTTCTTCCCTGGCACTAAGATCATCAAGGAGCACATTTGTGATGGGCCGGCATCAGAAATGATGCTCAGGGGCAATCAGCATGGATTTATTAGGGGGAGATCATGTCAGACCAACCTGATTGCCTTTTATGATCAGGTCACAAAGGCCATGGACGCAGGTGTCGCGGTGGATGTAGTCTTTCTGGACTTCAGCAAGGCCTTTGACACCGTCTCTCACCCCATCCTAATTAATAAACTAGGCGACTGTGGCATAGATGCCTACACAGTCAGATGAATTGCAGATTGGCTGAAGGGTCACACTCAGAGGGTGGTGGTGGATGAATCATACTCGACTTGGGGGGAGGTGGGTAGTGGAGTCCCCCAGGGCTCGGTCCTGGGGCCTGCGCTGTTCAATTTCTTCATCAGCGATCTTGATGTTGGGGTGGAAAGCAACCTGTTTAAATTCGCTGATGACACCAAAATTTGGGGGGAGGTGAGCACGCTAGCAGGGAGAGAGAGATTGCAGAAGGATCTGGATAGGTTACAGGGGTGGGCAAACAGGAACAGGATGTGTTTCAATACGGACAAGTGCAGGGTGCTGCACTTGGGTAGTAGGAACCAGCAGCACACTTATACGATGGGGAACTCCCTACTTGAGAGCACGGAGGCGGAAAGGGATCTTGGTGTCATTATTGACTCCAAGATGAACATGGGCCGACAATGCGAGGTCATGGTTGGCAGGGCTAACCGGACCTTGTCGTGCATCCACAGGTGCATCTCGAGTAGAGCCAGGGAGGTGATCCTCCCCCTCTATGCGACGCTGGTCAGGCCGCAGCTGGAGTATTGTGTCCAGTTCTGTGCGCCCCATTTCAGGAGGGATGTGGACAACATGGAGAGGGTCCAGAGGAGGGCCACCCGCATGATCCGGGGACAACAGGGCAGACCCTACAGTGAGAGACTGCGGGACCTGAACCTATTCAGCCTCCACAAGAGAAGGCTGAGGGGGGACCTGGTGACCGTCTATAAACTCACTAGGGGGAACCAGAAGGGTTTGGGGGAGACGCTGTTTCCCCTAGCCCCCGCTGGCATAACAAGGAGTAATGGGCACAAGTTGATGGAGAGGAGGTACAGATTGGACATCCGAAAAAACTACTTCACAGTTAGGGCGGCTAGGAGCTGGAACCAACTTGGGCTAGAAGATCTATTAGGTCCCTTCCGACCCTGAAACTATGAAACTATGAAAGTGCCTAGTAGACAAGGGTACCTGGTGAGGTCTTGGATCCCCATTAGTCCCAAGTACAGCATATCAGGCAGCTGCAGCATCTCTGGGCAATTCCTCCCTGGAGGCTCCATCCCCTTTGGCTGCTGGCAGGGAAATGATTCTCTAGTCCTAGACCTGGGGTTTATATGGGCCCAGGGCCCTGCCTCTTTCGGTCGACTGACCGGCTGCTGGTGCAGGCCAATTACCTCCTTAGGCCTGCTGCCACAGTAACCTGCACCTGTAGGGTTCCTGCCTGACTGCTAGGGTCCCCTCTCTAGGCAGTTTCTGACCTTAAAGGAGCAGGCAAGGAGTGACTAAAAAAGAAAAAGGAAGCTTATGGATAGTTGAAACAAGGGGTAGTCACCAAGGAAGAATACACAGATATAGCCCAGATTTGTAGGGAGGGGATAAGGAAGGCAGAGGTGGCTACCAAAATCAGGTTGGTGACCCAAATCAAGGACAATAAGAAGTCCTTCTTTAGGTATATAGGGAGCAGGAAGAAAACCAAGGGAAATGTTGCAGAATGGGATGGGACAGCTGATAACAGACAGTCAGGAGAAAGCTGAACTCTTTAATGAATGCTTCGTGTCGGTGTTCTTACATACAAATGGTGTTCACCCACCTGGTAGGATACTGGATGGATGTGGGGGAAGGGCAATTGCGAACCAATGGTCAGTGTTGAACTGGTAAGGGAGAACTTAGAGTTGCTGAATGTCTTGGAGTCAACAGGACTGGATAGACTACAGCCAAGAGTACTGGCAAAATTGGCTGGAGTCATTGCAGGACCATTGGTGAAGATATCTGAAGACTCATGGTGCTTGGGAGAGGTCCTGGAAGACTGGGAAAGAGCCAATGTGGTACCAGTCTTTAGGAAGGGGAGGAGGGAAGATCTGGGAAGCCATAGTCCAGTAAGCTTGACATCAATACCAGGTAAAATTTTGGAAAAAAAATATCAAAATTCCATTTGAGAGAGACTGGTAGAAGGCATGATGCTGAAGGATAGCCAGCATGGTTTCACTATGGGCAGGTTGTATCTGACCAACCTCGTCTCTTTCTATGATCAAGTAATGAACTGCTTAAATGTGGGAGACATGGTTGATGTCATATACTTGGATTTTAAAAGGCATTCAATATGATCTCCTATGACACTCATAAAAAACTGAGGGATTGTGGGCTGGCAGAGTCCACGGTTAGGTGGGTTGAGACCTGGCTAAGGGGTTGCACCCAGAGAGTGTTAGTGGATGGGTCTGTATCGTCTCAGTCGAAGTTGGACAGTGTTGTCCTGCAAGGTTCGGTTCTTGTCCACATGCTGTTCAATATCTTTATCAATAATTTAGATGAGGATGTGGAAAGTATGCTGACCAAAATTTGTGGATGATACCAGGTTATGGGGAAAAACATTCATGCTAGGTGATAGGATGCAGATCCAAGTGGACCTGGGCAAGCTGAAAAGGTGGGCAGAGCAGAACTGGATGCAGTTCAGGAAGGATAAACGTGTAATGCTTCATTTGGGGAGAAGTAACCAGCAACATGAATATTGGTTAGGAGGAGATGTTGTGGCCAGTGCAGCACTGTAGTCAACAGAGCTAATAGCATACTCAGATATATTAGCTGATGTGTCTTGAGCAGGGCTAAGGAAGTGATATATCCTCTACTTGGTGCTGGTGAGACCACAGCTGAAGTACTGTGTCCAGTTCTGGATGCTACACTTCAAAAAAGACATGGAGAATCTTGAAAAGGTCCAGAGAAAGTCCACAAGAATGATCAAGGGCCTGGAGGACAAACCTTATGAAGAACAATTAAGGGATCTGGCACTGTTCAGCCTGGGAAAGAAAAGAATGAGGGGATACTTGGTGGCGATCACCTATAAATATGTAAGGGGTAAATATTGGGAGCTGGGAGAAAAACTGTTCACTAGGGCAGCCCAGGGGAGAACAAGGAGCAATGATCATAAACTGTTTGAGAGTGGTTTCAGGTTGGATGCAAGGAAGAACTTCTTTATGGTAAGGGTGATAAGAACCTGGAATAGACTTCCCAAAGAGGTGGTGCAGGCTCCGGTGTTGGAAGTCTTCAAAAGGAGACTGGATAGACACCTTGCTGGGATCATTTGATCTCAACAGTATTCTTGCCCAGAGCAGGAGGGTTGGACTCAATGATCTTTCAAGGTCCCTTCCAGTTCTTAATTTCTATGATTCTATTATGAGAGTCCTATATGCTGTTCCCATGGTGGCAAGGAATATAATATCATTAAAAAAATTAGGATTTGAAGGAACCTCAGGAGTTCATCAAGTCCAACCCTCTACTCGAAGCTGAACCATCCCCAATTAGATCATTCCAGCAAAGTCTAGATCTTAAAAACCTCCAGGAATGGAGATTGCACAACCTGCTCCAATGCTTTATTACCCTCTTAGTGAGAGAGTTTTTCCTAATATCTAACCTAAACTTCCCTTACTGCAATTTGAAAAATTACTCCTTGTTCTTGTGCGGGCCGGGAGCGACCCGAGCCTTTTTCCGCGCTGCATGCGGGCTGTGGCCAGCAGCCCGGGCACGCCGGGTCGGAGAGGGAAGGCCGTCGCGCTGGAATTAGGCACAAACGTGTATCGGTAGTTTTAAAGATTGTTTACTTACACCGCGATGGCAGTGGTGTAGGCTGGAAAACTTGATTGAGTTGCAGTTACAGACAGACAACACAGACGGTCTTGTGGAGGTTGCTAGGCTCCACGGTGCAGAGCTCCGGATGCTCTGGGTGAACAAACCACCAAAATGGAAATCGTAAATACGTCTTATAAAAGTCGCGCTCAAAGACGGGAAGAGGAGGGCGGGGGAGCAGGCCGGGAAGCTCCTCTGGATCTCACACAGGGTTTCTATTACCCTGCCGTGTACCCAGAGTCCCCGCGAGATGGATGTGGAGTCCTCTTCGGCTTGGGCGGAAACCGCTCAAGTCTCTTATACAGTTAACAGGCCAAGCATAAGCCGCCACGTGTGAATAATTTAGCACTAGCCAATCATGGAGAACGAATTTGCATACCGGTGGCGGGAACTCTTTTGCACCGTGCATTCCTCTTGCAACTCGAGCAATGCACCCTGCAAAAGAAGCTGCAGAAAAGGCGGGAAACTCGTCCCTGCACCGGGGTTTCCTCTGCAACAGGAAACTCTCCCGTGCAATGAAGCTGCAACTTGGCAGGGATAATTCTGGTGCTGAAGCGCACACACAATCGTGCCTTTTGGGTCATGACAGTTCTGTTATCTGCCACTAGCGAGAACAGTCTAGTTTCATCTTTTTTGGAACCACCTGTCAGGTAGTTGAATGTTGCTATTAAATCCCCTGTAAGTCGTCTTTTCTTCAAACTAAATAAACCCTGTTTCTTCAGTCTTTCCCCAAGCCTGCTAACTATTTGTGTTGCTCTCTCCAATTCATCCACATTCTTTCTGTAGTGTGAGGGGGGCCCAGAACTAGACAGTACTTCAGATGTGGCCTCATCAGTGCCACATAGAGGGGAATAATGACTTCCCTGGATCTCCTGGCAATGCTTCTATCGATGCAGCCCAGTATTCTGTTAGCCTTCTTTGCAACAAGGGCACACTGCTCATATTCAGCTTATTGTCCACTGTATCCCTGTAACAGGTATCCGCTCTGGGCAGATCTAAACGTGGCCCACACACCTGTTCCTGGGGCAACCGCCTGCCTTCTCTCCTGCCATGCCTTGCTGTTAATTGATTAATTGATGTTAATTAGCGGAAGGATGCCCTTGTAGTGCCCTCATGCCAAGGGGTGCTATCTGTGGCTCCGTTTCCTCTCCTACACTGCAGCCAATGCCTCGCTGATGGAATAGACGTTATGTCCTAGTGGTATTACAGTCTGGCCCCTTCTTGTCCTCTCTGGGCCCTACCTCTTTTGATCCACGCCCTCTCCAGTGCTAGGGCTCTCTCTGGCCCTATCTCACTATGTGCCCCCTCTCTGGGGCCTTCTCAGCAATGCTGCCCCCTCTCTCTCTAGGGCTCACCACACCCGCACTGGGGCTTCTCAGCAATGCCCCCTTTCTGGGGCTTCTCAACTGTCCCTCTCTGGGGCTGGGGGCAATGCACCCCACTGCTGCACCCTCACTGGTGCTGGGGTCCCCACACTGCTGTGGGTCCCCTAATGAGGCCTCCTGAAACCCCTAGTAGTCTCACCCAAACCACTGGTGACAAACAGCAACACAAATGTAAGCCCCTTGGCTATAACATAAATGGAAGCTGCCCGGCCATAACAACAGTCCAGGCTATAAGGGAATATTCCATCCCTCAGCTGTCAGACACTGCACCTTCAGTCGGGCTGTTCTTCTCTTCCATGAGAGAGAGAGCTCCTTCCTCCTTGGCTATTGGCAGGGAACTGCCTCTGGCCCCAGCCCCTAGGGTTTATAAGGGAGCCAGGTCCTGCCCCTTCTGGTCAGCTGACCTCCTCTGGTTGCCCTGGCAAACAACAGCCGGGCTCCTTATTCATTGCTAGTACTCCCTCCCTAGCAGGTTCCCTTCTTTAGAAGCAGGGCACCTCAGTGCTCTGTGACAATCCCCCAGGTCCGTTTCTGTAGAGTTGCTGCTTAGCCAGTTGGCCTGCAGCCTGTACTTGTGCATGAGATTGTTCTGTCCTAAGTGCAGGACTTTGCACTTGTCCTTATTGAACTTCATGATATTTCTTTTGGTCCAATCCTCCTTTTGGTCCTTTCTTTTGTCTAGGTCTCTCTAAATCCTAACCTGGCCCTCTAGCATATCTACTATTCCTCCTGGTTTAGTGTCATGTGCAAACTTGCTGAAGGTGTACTCCACTGCATCTTCCAGGATAATTCCTGGAAAAGTTCATGTGATGGGAAGTACTAATAGTTTATCTTATGAAATCACAAAATGCATATAAATGTTTATCCTGAGATTGCACCATTGTAGAAAAGCAGCAATGCATTCAGTCACTCATTATACCCTGATTACAAGGATGATTATGTACACGCCAATCCTGGGACATTTCTGTTCTGAGCCAAACACAGGCACAACTTGTCCAGAGACACAGGAAACATCTGTTCCTAGCCAGAGTTCATTGGCACCATCAGGATATGGTGGTAATAATCCATTAATTTGTTGCCTCTTGGCCTATGAGTTAGGTATTTCTATGAGTAAATTTCAGAATTTGGCAGCATCCAAACAGTATTGCCAATGAGCCAAAATCATGCTATTTTTCTGGGGGTTTTTTTCTGTAATAAGAAGAGCTGTTATTCAGCGAGGTGGTCTGATCAAGACAGTGTTCTTCATTTCTTAGTTCAAAATCTGATGCAAAAACTCAGCCAAGCTATATAAGGGTCAAAGGATTTTTACTAGAGAGAATCCTTCAGAGAATGTTTATAAAATGGGCTTGGAGCTATTGTATCAGAAGTGTTGCCTCTGTGAATGTAAAAATGACTAAGACTGTGAACTTCATCACCATATCAGAAAATATCTGTCTTCTGGGAAATCTTTGGAGGTATAAAGAACAGCAAAATGCCTGAATTACTCTTGTCTCAATTTTTTTTGAATGTATTTTAAAGATTTTGTTTTAAGAAAGATTTTTGCTGCCAGAAGGGGAAAGTATGAAAGACACCTTGATTGGAACTAATCCAAAAACTACTGGAAAAAATGTCCTTTATCAATAAAGATTTGATTCAATATCAAACAAATACTTGCCAATCTAAGTAAAATAAAGAAATTTGACAGAAAACAAGTAATTCAATTTTTTTCTGTGAATTTTTGTCTTTGCTATATTTTTTTCCATTTGTCTACCCCCTTCCATATTACTAACTTACACATACTCCATGTGTGTCTGATAAACAGACAAAGAAATATTGAGATAAAAGAGAGGGGGAACTTACCATGTGTTAGTTGCTCATGATAATTATTTTGTGTGTCCACTTCTAGACTGCAGTAAAACTTAGCTTTGTTTCATTGGGTGGTAAATTGTCTGGTTTGGTTTTCAATTTTGGAAGTAGGAAACATCTACCATAGATGCACTGCCACACAGTAAATCTCCCCTCTCCCACCAATTTATTTGTGTATAAATTGACTGTCCATATTAACAAATGTCACATACTTATTCAACAAACTCAAGTGGTCTATCTGCATGGAATTCTTTATGTATAAGAATGAGATAAGTAGCATGTTTGTGAGTTGCATATCACAATGTATGCTCTGTAAAGCTAGCAATTTTTACTTCATGAAAACTGTCTCTTGCAGAAAACAAAACAGATTAAAGAGGTAAAAATTATTGTGGTGGTATCTTTCTTAGACCACCTGGGATAGATGTATGCCAGCTTTTGGATATCATAGTAGCAGACACAACAGAGGACTCTTCTTCTCTCAGAGGGTGTATCTATATGTGCATTTATGCTGGCTTAAATTTACTGTGCAGGAAGTTACTGTGCACAGTAAGCAGAAATTGGCAGGCATCTATACATGCAGGCATTAAAGTGCATTATCACTATGTCTGGACTGGCTTGGGAATAAAGTTAGTCTCAAATCAATCCATACACACGGTGTTACTGAGCAGTGCAGCATCTACACGTGCATTACTGCACAGTAAGTAATCAGGTGTAAATTTGATACCTGCATGATGGAGGTATCAAACTTATGCTCCAGTCAGCATAAATCACCATATTTACTGGGCAGAATGGGTGTGCACAAGTAGATGTGTGACCGTACTATGTAGTAGTTTCGGTTACTGTGCAGTAAATGTGCATTTGTAGATGCACCTAGAGGTCTGAAAAAGGGTACTGTGATACCTAAAATCTTACCTATATCTATCCCAACTGTAACAGGGGCTCACCTATATCTATCCCAACTGACGTGGCTAATTGAGGTTTCAGAGGGAGCTTCAGAGCAGGGGCTTCCTGCCAGCTAGTCCCAGCCAGCCCCTCCACAGCACGTTGAGCTGTGTTGGAGCAGCTCTGTACTGGCAGGCTGACCCCCAGGGCTCTCTGCCAGCTGGGTCTGCTCTGACCTAGCTCAACATGCTGCAATCCTGGGTGCACATTCAAACAGCATGCCCAAGAGCAATTGTATCAGAGTTTATTGCTTCAAATTCATTGCTCATGTACCTACACCCTTGCTCATGTAGAAGCACCAACTGACAAGAATTTTTGCTTCTTGCATTTTTCCTGGATCACAGCAACAACACTATCATTACCAAAACAGATGGAAAGCCACTTTACAGTTGAAAAATATTACCATTGTAATAATGTTGTAGAGACTGCTGTAGTCATACTAAGTTATTTGGACTTCTTTTGAGCACCTGAAATTCTAAAGCATAAATATTCCTAGGCACCATCATAACTTTCCCACAAAGACTTATAATTACATAACGGATTGTAATTTCAGTCTTAATTGAAAATCAGTATTCTACTGTGTAGAATATGAATTTTTGTTGTCAATGGATGGTAAAATTCAGAATTCAAAGAAAGTAAAATTGTATTTCTAACCTCTGCATGAGTTAAGCATTGCCACTATCCTTTGTGCAGAATAAAGTTTCCAAAAGCAATGCAAGAAACTGAAGTTGATTTTTTTCCTATGGGAAAAGCAAAAGGGACAATAGAAGTCTTAAGGTTACTATCCAATGACAGGCTATCAAAATGTCATCTTTGGATTTCTCACATTTGGAAAGGTTTTCAGCATTCCACTAGAAAACCTTTCATGTGATGTAATAGCAGAGGTTGTGTACAGTAACTGTGGTTCAAAGTAGACAGCCAAAGTACAAGACAAAATTGGGACAGAATGGGACATAACTTTGCAACAGGATCTAAGAGAAAAGGGTAACAGGATACAAAGAACTTACCTTATTTATCCCCAGAAATGGCCACTCAAAATACCTGTACTCAAGCAATTATAGACAATGATATTCCAGGTTGTACTATGTTAAAGGATAATACAGACCACGGATTCACTATGAGGGATCCAATGAGGGGCTATACCATTCTCATAATTACCATTAAATATAATGCAATATTTTAAAGACAGGGGAAATGATAAACTGCTGAAACAAATGACCAAGGGAAGTTCTGGCTTCTCCACCTCTCCAGATCAAGACCAAATGCCTTTCTGTAAAACTGCCTTAATCAAATACAAGATATTCAGAAAAATGAGCAAAATTCTGTGGTCTGTTTCATGGAAGCAGTATAATGATTTAATGATTCCTTATGGTTAGGGCTGTCCCTAGTGGGGTGGGGAATCAGGGCAACAGCCCCAGACCCTGCACTTTGAGGGGCCCTGCAGAGCCAGGTGGAGTGGCGTGGCAACTCCGCGCTGCCGCCAGCTTCAAGCCTGGCTGCTCACCACCCTTCCCCCCTGAATCCACTGCTGAATCTGCTGTGTCCGGCTGCTTGCCACCCCCATTCCCCCTGCCACTGAATCCACCACTGGCTTCCTTACATCCAGGGGTGGGGCCCCACACAGGCTGATTTACTGTGAGCCCCACACCCTGCTTGGTTTATCTCTGCTAATGGTTTTAAAAGCAGAGATGTAAATATGCAGTTCCATGCAATGCACAGGGAAGCTCTGACCATTGTGATGCTGATCACAGCAATGTGATCAACTGTTTCTGCAGTTATAGTTATTTTTGTGTGCCATCCTCCCCCTTCAAAAGGTGGTGCCTGGGGCTGCTGCCCTGGTGTTGCCTTCTCAGTTACACTTCTCCTTAAGAGCTTATATATATATATATATATCTATATATATATATATATATATATATCTACCTCTGCATTCTTGCCTTGTAGTTGACCAAATTTGCTTTATAGAGGGAAATTTAAATTGCTCCAAGCTTGCTGTGTAAAATGGCCAGATGGTTATATAATCTTTGCATGAAGCAGGGGCAGATTATGGCCCAATGATGACACTAGCTATCAGGTCCCCCTTGTGGGGCACTAGGGGCAACAAGGCCCAGGCAGGCACCCTAGGGGTGGGCAGGGGTGTCCATATAGGTGGTGGCTGCTTTCCATGACTGCAGTCCTGGGAGCAGGTGGCCACAATTTGGTTTTTAGTGGGAAATGAAAGCACTCGCAGCCACTTGTGTAAAGTGGCCAGGCGGTTTTATTTCTTGCATTAAGAAGGGGAAGATTACCTGCAAATTGAAGTGACATCTAGTGGACACAGAGGCTCACTACACTAAAATTATAGCAGCATCTGGTGGACAAAGGGGCTCATTACATGGCATTCACTGAATTCACATGTACGTGTGACAGATCAATGGCTGTATCACTGCAATTTGTGTCAATGCAACCTAAAATACATTGGGATGTAGTTTATTTTGCATCACAGCAAACTCATTTAAATTGCAAAGAACCCTCCGCACATGTAAAAGTGTGATGTAATTAAATACCAAAAAGGGCTATTTTAATCACAGCCCAATGTCGTTAAATTGTTTGGAAAAAAAATAAATAAATAAATTCTATTATCCAAATGGCTATAAACAAAATCATTAATTACCATATTTTACCAAGGTGGAACACCCAATTCTTTACACAAGATGAAGCCACACCAGGTTAAATAAGGGGTACTTGAAATTTGAGGGCAGGGATATTTGTAATTATGCAAGGTCAGTATTAAATAAATGTAAAGGAAGTTGACTACTCTAACATACTGGTTAAGCATGCCTTGAAGGGGAGAATTAGGCCGTAAAGGGTTATTTTTTTCTTCACTTAGATACATAAGTGAGATTCCTATCTAAGGAACAGGAGTCAGATACTGAATCTTTTGCTAATAGCCTTAACATTGTTGGAAAGATCATTTTCATCTTACCATGTTTTATTTTTGTCTGATAGAATAGCAGTGGGAACTCAAGGAATCAGCATGTCACTTTACTTTTTATATGCTATGTTTTTAAATTGTCAAGTCCTTCAGTATCTGACACAGTGCAAAAATGCAAAAAGGATAGAGAGGCGAGGAGACAAGTGACAGAGACCTTTATTTATGGTGACAAGTTTATCTAGTATATAAAATGGATTCCAATGAGATCTCAGTTATCAGAATGATCTCAAGTTGGCATCTTGGGACTCTTATTTCTATAGTTATACTAAACTACAGGACTCTACTGAAGAAGGGCACTATATTTTTATCAATATTGCAGAGAGATTCAAGGGAAGGCTTGCATTTTAATGAAGAGAGAAATCTGCTTAGCTAGTTGGCCATCCAAAAATAATGTGTAATGTTTCCACGGGGGGTTGAGAAATAGTCTTGTTCCATTATTGTAGTACTGAGTTAGTGATTTAATAAGATGATATAACAGAGGACAAACATCTGTTACCTCTTGGCCCAAGGGTGACCTCTTTTAGATCTTCATAGATAATTTTGGTTTAGAGATGGTCTCTTATAAGAAAGTCAGAGGGAAGACTGGTACATGATGGTGAATGTCTCAGTGTGAAACTAAGCAATTATGTTATAGACAACTTTTCAAAACTGATAGCATAGCTGTAGAGTAGGCAAAGAACATTTTTGCCTGTTCTATAGTATTTTCAAAATTTTGGCCCAGAAACTGATTTCAAGCTGTAGATTGTCAGATTACTCCAGGTTGTCTTCCCTCATCTAATGATTTGAATCTTTGTGGTTCTGGGTAAACTTCTAGATATTCTGTGAGGCAAATCATTAAGATTTAAATCAAATGATTTGCATAGGTGCTGGGGAAGTGGTACCCTCATGAGACAAAAGTAAAATCTTGTTTAAGTTCCAATCATCATCCTTACCTTAAATTCTGGAGAGTGGCACAACCTGAGATTTAGCTCTTTATGACTTCAGTGATGTCTTGTCTTCAATTATTGTCTTATCTGTATATCCAAAGATGTCTGATGAGGCCTATCTGAGATCTACAGACTCTACTTCAGTTCAGACATGTGTTTCTGCCTGGGGTGGGTGGAGCTGGATTTTTTATTTGGTCTGCGAATGTTTCTGCCACTCCCACTTTTCCATCTCCTGTTGTTGTCATGGGGTTTCAAAATACTGAGATCCTTGCAGTAGACTCTTTCTCCATTTAGGGTGATCTGGGGCAATAGTCTCCCATGAACTGACAGCTATGTTATGGGGGTTTTTTTTAATTGGCTTTGAGGGCACTCAAGTCCAACTTAAAGTGCTTTGCCTGAAGTGCTTTCTCTGCCCTCCTCTTGAGCATACACCTGGGTGGAGCTGGGAGAAGAAAACTTACTTCACGAGTCTGGAGTCAGATATCCAGATGACATGGCTTGTGCAATGAAGTTCATATTGGATGATTATAGTCTCAATACTCCTGGTGTTTTCTTGCAGAAGGAGGCAAATGTTGCACTGGATTCAGAGGCACTGGGTTACCACAGGATTCAGAGGCAGCACTGATGGCATTTCTCCAACAACTTTAGATATCTCCTGTACATTGTCCATGACTTGACTCCATACAGAAAGGTGGGGATCACAACTGCTTGATAAATCATGAGCTTGGTTTCAGATCTGATGTTGCAATCTTTGAACACCTGTTTCTTGAGTCATCTAAAGGCTGCACTTGCACATTTGAGGTGGTGTTAGATTTCTTCATTGACGTCAGCCTTCTGTGAGAAATGGCTTCTGAGGTACAGGAAATGCTCAATGTTCTCCAGAGTCTCACCATGGATCTGGATTACCGGAGCTGGGGATTGTTCATTAGGAGCTTGTTGGTGGAGAACCTTAGTCTTCCAAATATTAAGTGTTAGTCTAATTTTCTTGTATGCCTCAGTAAAGATGTTGACAATTGCCTGAAGGTCTGCTTCCAAATAAGTGCATGCTACAGTATCCTCAGTGTACTGGAGCTCAGTGATTGGGTGGTCTTGGTTTTGGCTCAATGTCAGCTGAAATTAAACAGCTTATCATCTATTAGGTAGCTTAGCTCCACTCTGGCTGGAAGCTTGTTGGTGGTCAGATATAAAATTGTGGCAAGGAACATTGATAAGAGTGTTGGAGTGATGATGCAGCCTTGCTTAACTCCTGTTTTAACCTCAAGGAGAACTGTGATAGAGCAATTACTGAGAACCACCACTCACTATCATGGAGTGGGCAGGAAATGGTGACAAATTTAGGTGGACATCCATACTTCAGAAGGATCCTCCACAACAGTTCTCAGCTGACAGAATTGAAAGCTTTTTTGAGGTCAAAGAAGGCCATGTAGAGGGGTTTATATTGTTCCTGACATTTCTCCTGCAGCTGGTGAGCTGCGAAGATCATGTCAGTTGTGCCTCTTGATGCCCTAAACCTACATTGAGATTCTGGGAGAAGCTCTTCAGTAAGTGGGAGGAGATGGTTCAGAAGGGTTCTCGCAATGATCTTTTCTGTGGTGGACAGCAAGGTAGTCCCTTTGCAGTTTCTGAAATCTGATTTGTCTCCTTTCTTGAATACCATCAAAATCATGGCATTCTTGAGGTTATCTGGGATTTATTCGTCATTCCAGATACTTAAGATGAGGGCATGGAGCTGTGATGTGAACTCTTCTCCTCCTTGTGTTAAGATTTCAGTGGGATTTCCATCCACTCCAGATGCCTTGTTGTTCTTTATCTGCTTGATGACTTCCTCCCATCATCAAGGGTTAGATGGATTCCAAGATCATCTTTGACTGGGCGTTGTGGGATGGAGTTGAGAACACTGTCATCAACAGCAGAGTCTCCATTAAGGTCTTCAAAATGCTCCTTCCAATGGGCACTGATGGCTCCCTTTTCCTTGATCAGGTCTCCTACATCCTTAGGTCTCAAGAAGGTTGGTCCCTAAGTGCTCAGATCACAGATGGCTTTGGTGGCACTGAAGAAGCCATGCATATCATGAATGTCAGTGAGATGTTGACTCTCCTTAGTCTTGTTTTCCCACCATTTGTTCTTCATATCATTCATCCATCTTTGGACCTCTGCTTTTGGCTTGTTGGAGATTCAATTTCTTTTGGTTGGAGTTGGTGTAGTTTTGCCAAGCACAATAGGCCTTGTGCTTACTGTCAATTAACTCTTAGATCTCCCAGTCAATCTCATCATACCAATCTTCATGGTTCCTGGTAGAAAATCCAAGTGTCTCATCACAGGTGCTGATGAGAGCAGCCTTGAGAGAACCCACATGCTGCTGACATTCTCTCATTGTTGTTGATTGTAATTCACCAGTTTTTCTTTGAGGCACTGGTGGAAAAGGTCTCAGTTGTTTGGGTCCTTGAGTCCTTCAATGTTGATCTTCCATCAGCTTTGCTTCTGCTGCAGCTGTTGTTTGGGAGCCAGTCTGAGTGATATAACCACCCAGTGAAGCTACACTGATGTTGTCACCTGAGTTCTCAGTGCATGACTGCAGCATGCTGCCCTGTGCATTCACTATTAGGGTTGTCCATGAGATTCATAGATGTTAGGCTCGGAAGGGACCTCAATAGATCATCGAGTCCGACCCCCTGCATAAGCAGGAAAG